>NC_059294.1:9397500-9432500 GCF_017591435.1 Portunus trituberculatus
TGCTCTGAAATAAGGCGAAAAAAAAGACTAAAAAAAAAGGAAAGTAAAGCATCGAAGGTATAAAAGAAATTGTAAATGTAAAATACCTCACAAAAATAAAACGATAGGGAAAGATTGTTTATAATATGGTAATAGAAAAAGATGCGATACAACAAAGCTATCATTATTTATCATTCCTCCTCCTCCTCCTCCTGTATACCATCTATCATCATAATCCAGCCTGGGGGAAAAGGAGGGGTAAAGGAAGGGAAAAAGGAGGGAAAAGGGAAGGGAAAAGGAGGGGAAAGGGAAGGAGATATAAAAGGCAATTCCTATTTCCTTTCCACCGCTCCTAACAATAATACAAGAATAAAAGAAAGGGTAAAAAGTGTCTTCTTACAGCTGAAAATAATAACGAGAGATGTATCCTTCTTTCTTCTCAAAATGGTACAGAGTTTGTCACTTCCTGAAAAATAAATAAGATTGTGATACTGAAAATACGTAAACAGATACATTCCTACGACACTTTAAAATACAAACTATAAAAAAAAAATCTTCCTATAACAAAACAATGCAAATGAAAACCCAATCCAATAAAAAAAAGAAAATACGTAAAGAAAATATTCCTACGACACTTTAAACAATTAAAAATAAAAAATCTCCCTTTACCAAATCAAAACATAAATCCTAATCCTAAAAACACACAAAAATTAAATTCCATCCTATTCCTCTTCTTCCTTATCATCATCACATCCTTCTCCACCTCCTTCTCATCCACCCACCATCCATCTATCCCTCATCCATCTCCACCTCCTCCTGCACCCATTACATCTTACTCTCCCTCTTAATTCTTACTCTTTAGTGGACATTTCTCTTCCTCCCATACATCTCCTTCCTTCCTCCTTTCCCTCACATTCAGATCATTACCTCGCTCACTTCTTTTTCCCTCTCTCTCCTCCTTCATTCCCTCTCACTCTCTTCTCCTTTCCCCTTTCTCCTTTTCCCCTCTCTCTTCCCCCCCCCACCCCGACTTCCCTACATTCCCCGTGGCGTCCCTGAGTCTATTTGGCATCCCCCGTGTCGTCAGGAAGTCTGCGCGGCGGCCCTCCCTCCTGTTTGTCTGTGTCTGAGTGCCAGGGTGTCTGTGAGTCTGTGGCTGACCTATATATCTCTGTGGGTGTGTAAGTGTGTGGTAGTAGTAGTAGTAGTAGTAGTAGTAGTAGTAGTAGTAGTAGTAGTAGTAGTAGTAGTAGTAGTAGTAGTAGCAATAAGAACAATGATAATGATAATAGTAATAACAATAAGTAGTAGTAGTAGTAGTAGTAGTAGTAGTAGTAGTAGTAGTAGTAGTAGTAGTAGTAGTAGTAGTAGTAGTAGTAGTAGTAGTAGTAGTAGTAGTAGTAGTAATAATAATAATAATAATAATAATAATAATGATAATAATACTGATAATAATACTGATAAAATAATAATAATAATAATAATAATAATAATAATAATAATAATAATAATAATAATGATGATAATAATAATAAATGCAATCATATGCTTTAAAACGAAGAATAATACGGGGAAGAGTCGACAAAAGCGGAAGAAAGGCTAGGGATAAGGAAATTAAAGAGAGAGAGAGAGAGAGAGAGAGAGAGAGAGAGAGAGAGCGAAAACATTATCATCTTGCAAAACACATGACCAAATAAACTTTAGACAATATTTATTCACTTGCGTGTGAGTGTTTATGCTTGTATACATGTGCGTGCGTACGTGTGTGTGTATATGTATGTTTGTAAGTATGCCTGATGTATATATGAGAACTGTCACGTGAATTTTTATTTATCTTATACACTTATTCACTTTTTTTCCTCTGGTTTTCGTTCTCCAATGGCACGTCAGATACGACCACGAAATGAAACAGCCCCATGAAACTTAATATAGCAAAGACCCTCCTCCCTCTCCCTCTCCCTCTCGCTCTCTCCCTCTTCCTCTCTCCTTCCCTCTCCCTCTCTCTAGGCTCGTGTGACTGCAATGCCATAAAGTCGCGTCGTAAAATGCAACACTGGCAGATGGAAAGCAGTGGTGTGTGAACCTGCGAGACGAAAATACAAGAGCATCCCCTTCCGCGCCCCGTTTTCTTTTGCTTTTGTTTCCGTTGTTTTCTTCTTTTTTAGTGTAAGTGTGTTATCCTAGGAGTTGATGGGGAGGGAGGGAGGGAGGGAGGAGGAGGGAGGAAAAGGGAGAAAGAGATTAGTGTCAGGTTATGTCTAAAAGCATGACTTAAAAGGATAACATATTTGTATTTCTCTCTCTCTCTCTCTCTCTCTCTCTCTCTCTCTCTCTCTCTCTCTCTCTCTCTCTCTCTTCCACCCTTCCTTTTTCTACCTCTATGCTCTTCACTTGAAAAAAAAATAATAATAGCCGTCATCATTTCCATAATTATCATCATTGTCTGGGTTGGGGTTTTGCGAACGTTTTGGAATCAATTGAAAGGGAAAAAAGAGTTCATCTCATAATGGAACGCTCATTAAAAGTTTCATCCCGTAACAAGAGAGAGAGAGAGAGAGAGAGAGAGAGAGAGAGAGAGAGAGAGAGAGAGAGAGAGACAAGAAGGAATGTAAACACAGTGATAGAATGGAGTGAAGGAACAAAGAAGTGGAAAACAGACAAAACAGTGAGAGAGAGAGAGAGAGAGAGAGAGAGAGAGAGAGAGAGAGAGAGAGAGAGAGAGAGAGAGAGAGAGACAAGAAGGAATGTAAACACAGTGATAGAATGAGTGAAGGAACAAAGAAGTGGAAAACAGACAAAACAGTGAGAGAGAGAGAGAGAGAGAGAGAGAGAGAGAGAGAGAGAGAGAGAGAGAGAGAGAGAGAGAGATACACACACAAAAATACACATATATATCTCATGGCAATTATTAAAGTCAGCGATAATCATCAGTTATTATCTTTATCGTGCGTTTATTCCTTTCGTTAATTACAACAACGGAATTCAACACGAGGTATCCTTCTGTTTTAATTTCCCTGTATTATCTAACTTGTCTCTCTGTTTACATATCTATCAACTTAAAAAACACGAGAATATTCACACACATTTAGAGGAACAATTTTTTTCTTCATCATCTTTTTGGAATTGAAGAAGTCACTTACAGAGAGAGAGAGAGAGAGAGAGAGAGAGAGAGAGAGAGAGAGAGAGTTTTCATCTTTAAGCTTTTCCGTTTGGCCTGTTAGTGAGGGAGAAAATCAATGAGGAAGATGGCACAATACCCACATCTCTCTCTCTCTCTCTCTCTCTCTCTCTCTCTCTTGAATAGGAAGTAAAATAGAAGGAACAGGAAAATAAATAGAGAAAAAGAAATAAGGAAGTGACAGCAAGAGAGATGAGGATAAGCAAGATGAGAAAAAGTAGAGAAAGAAAGAAGGAAGAAAAAAGGAAGGAAGGAAGGAAGGAAGGAAGGAAAGAAAGAAAGGAAGGAAGGAAAGGAAGATAAAAAGAGTGAATGATGAGAAGAAAACAGAAAGAAAGCATAATACGATAGAAAAATCATAGAAGAAAAAATACAATATACGTGATACATTTTACATTTATAAACAAGGCAATCTGTTCCAATGTCAATTTGAAACTAAGACAGAGAAAGAGAGAGCTACACCATTTGCCAATGAACACATCAGTAAAATGTCGCCCTTTTAATAGGTGAAAAGGATTGTAATCTACTTTCGAATATTGCAAAGATTCTAAGCTCCTCTCAAACTGACAAATCCGATGAAAGGAAACTGTTATGTCGTATAATATCCAAGAAATTCATCTCTCTCCCTCTCCCTCTTTCATAGAACATTTCATCTGATATTGTTGCAAAGTATTTCGTTTTATATTCTTCAAACACTTAATCTGGCGTGAAGTGAACGTGCGTGTGTATTGCTTTTATAATTCCTTCATTAGTTCGTGTCCCTTCATAATATTTCTAAAAAGGAACATCAAAGTATTAAATATCCCTTGTTTCCTTCAATGTATTAATATGATTTGTATATAAAGTCATGTAAAAAATATAGAAAAATACATAAAGTAGAATGGTGCTTTTAAAAACTTCTTGAATAGTTTATATACCATTATGATATTTGAAGAAGAGGATTAAATATGAAAAGGTCTTATTTCTAGTGTCTACTGATGTCCATTATTCTTTGAGTCATAAAGAAAATATGACAAATGCTGATGTCAAATGTTGCATAAATTTTGTTACGAAAGGAATGAATAAAACAATAGAAATAATAACGATACTGATAATAAAGTGTGTCTGTCTGTCTGTCTGTCTGTCTGTCTGTCTGTCTGTCTGTCTGTCTGTCTGTCTGTCTGTCTCTCTCTCTCTCTCTCTCTCTCTCTCTCTCTCTCTCTCTCTCTCTCTCTCTCTCTCATAACGTACTCTATCCTTTATCGAAAAACATGCACGGGTGACTGACAAGCTCCGCCACTGAGGTCAGGATGCAGAGGCAGAGCTTACTCTGCATACAAGACCAAGGTGGGTACAAGGAGAGCGTCACAGCAGGAGTGTTGCCCCGACATCCCTGGACTCCACAACCTCCGCTCCCAAGCCCGCCCACGCACCGAGCACTGGGTACGAAATATGGGATGTGTCAACATGAGAGAGAGAGAGAGAGAGAGAGAGAGAGAGAGAGAGAGAGAGAGAGAGAGAGAGAGAGAGAGAGGGGGGGGGGGGAGAAATGGTACGTAGGAATGAAGGGAAGTGGAAAAAAAAGACATGCATTTCTGTTCTGCCTCATATGTGTGTTTAACGAGTAGAGCAATGAATGGTTGAGTCTCATGACGGCTTGGATGTCTAAGGGTTACAGTCACACACACACACACACACACACACACACACACACACACACACACACACACACACACACACACACACACACCAAATCAAATCAACAATCGTAAAAGTTCATATTCTTTAACTTTTTTTCTCTTTTTCATAGTGATTATATTTTTCAAGGCCACAAGTAGATTAAATTATTTGCCATGATGCTCTTTTCTCTTTTAATGTGCAGAATCCTTGAAAAACTCTCCCAAGAATATCCTAGAATAACTTCCTCTAGAGCCTGTCACAAGTAATCCGACTGTGTTTAAGAGCCAGGGTAGATTATTTTTTTTCCCCATTACTGATGCTGAGTCCTTGTAAAACTATCTCTCGAACCATAAACACACTTGAAAACCGATTAAGAACATCCACCAGAGCCTGTTAAGAGTAATCAAAGGCCAGGGTGAACTAAATGTCTTCCCACGATGTTCTTCCTTTTAAATGATGCTAAAAAAAATGGTAAAACTGTCCATAAAACTATGAAAACATTCTTGAAAACCACATAGATAACCCTAACAAATTTCACCAGAGCTTGTTTAAAAAGTCAAAACATTCAAGAATACGCTCTGTTAAAGGTTGTGGAGACAATGAAACACGGGACATAGTACAACTCTATTTACTTAACGTACTCTCTGAAGAAGACAGTTGCTGAAACATTAAAAGAAAATACGTTCCCCTACTCCTGTATTTCATCACCACGACAATCCCAAGCACATGTCCGATTCTACACAACACGATCCCATTACTTAGTTTCAGGGTCACCACGCGCCTTGTCGACCTCATTTTGTTAACACGGATCATTTTTCCTCCACAGCTAAGGTAAAAAGGAGCAATTGCATGTACTAATCACATACTTATCACCCTAGACAACCGTGAAGGACATACTGATAAAGAATACTTACGGAGAATAATCATGAAATAAGGACAAGGCTACACGAAGAGGAGGAGGAGGAGGAGGAGGAGGAGGAGGAGGAGGAGGAGGAGGAGGAGGAGGAGGAAGGAGGAAGGAGGAGGGTATTCGTCTTCCGCTTAGCCTTTCATGCATCGTAGAATCAAAACACAAGAAACACTCTGAGTCAACACAACCCCAGGACATTTACCTCCCTCGCTGCTGGCTGGCGTGCGTACAGCTGCCCAAACATTGCCTTTCTTCTTTTCCTTCCTCTCTCTCCCTCCCGTCCCCTTCACCCTCATCTCGTAACATTGTAAGAGAGAGAGGGGGCGACACGCGGCCCATATATACCTCCCCAGACGGCTTATATTGTTGAGCGTGGACTGAAAACGAAGACAAAAATAAGACACATGCCCCGCCTTATCTCAAGTGGCTCAACCCATTCCCAAGGACGTTCTTTCATAAGCCTTCGCCCATTTTCTCTCGCCTTCGTTTTCTGCACCGGAGAGTCTCGAGTGCCAGCCGCCTGCAACCTCCATTTTCTGAGGCGTGTTGCACCCCGCGGCTTACAGGGGACACTCGCGTAAAGGTGAAAAATGCCATTACCACCCGTGCCCCGTGAAGCGTAAACGGCAGGTGTTATCGGGCGATGGGGCGGTGCGGTTCTCCCACGGCACTCTGCAGAAACACGAGAAGATTACCGCCAGGCACTCCCCATCCCGCTGACAACCGTGGCACTGTGCAGGTTCAGTGTCATCCAGCCGCGGCCACTCGCTCCCTCATCCCCTCCTCCTCCTCCTCCTTCTCCTCCTCTTCCTCCTTCTCCTCCTCCTCCCACCCTCATTAAGGCTCTCCGCATTCCTCCTCTTCCTCCTCCTCCTCATACTACTACTACTACTACTACTACCCTTCCTCCTTCTCAAGATTGTTACTATTATTCTTCCTTTTCCTTCCTCTCCTCTTTCATGGTTATTCTGTATTCATATCATCCACCACCTCTCTCTCTCTCTCTCTCTCTCTCTCTCTCTCTCTCTCTCTCTCTCTCTCTCTCTCTCTCTCTCATCCAGTCTTCACCTCATTCACCGTCTCTTTCTCTTTTTGCTCTAAGTTGCCTTTCCTCTTATTCCACTTTCTTCTTGCTATCCTCTTTTCTCTCTCTCTCTCTCTCTCTCTCTCTCTCTCTCTCTCTCTCTCTTCGGCTGGTTCTTGACCCTACTCCTCTCTCCTTCACGGGCCATTGTTCTTACTCTCTCATCCACACCTCTTTCTTATGCCATAGTTCTCTCACTCTTTACATCCTCAACCTCTCCTCCTTCTCCTCCTCCTGTTTTTCCTACTCCTCCTCCTCCCACCAGTGCAGAGTCCTCGAGGATGGAGAAGCATGCCTAGGAAGGAGGGAAAATAATAAATGAAAGAAGGAAGGAAGGTGTGCATTCCGCCAAGGTTCAGTTTAGTCAGTGCTAGTCAGTGCCAGAATATCCCACTAATGGAGCTAATGCAAGGCTCTGTCGCTTCTTCCACTCCACTTCCCATTGCCTCCTCTTCCTGCACCTTCCTCGCTTCTCCTGACATGCCACGTTACCCTGGTTCCTTCATTTCTTCTTTCCTTTTAGTATTTTCGTTCCTTCCTTCTTCTACTTCTTCAGGTACTACTACACTCTGCCCTCCTTATCGTTTTTTCTTCTTCGTCTAGCCTTTTCCCCTCGTCATCTCACATATTCATCCTCTTCCTTTTCTTCACTACCTTTGCCCTTATCCTCCTCATCTTCCTCCTCTTCCTTCAGCAGTCACACTAAACCTCACATCTTTCCCGATCTCTTTTCCCTTAATTCTCTTTCCCCTCTTCTTCTTCTTCTTCGTCTTCCTCCTCCTACTTCAAGTACACTACTTATGCTCTTCTTCCTCCTCCTTCTCCTCCTCCTCCTCCTCCTTCAAGCATGCCACACACTCTCTTCCTCCTCCTCCTCCTCCTCCTCCTCCTCCTCTTCCTCATCCTCCTCCTCCTTCTTCTCCTCCTTCAAGCACACCACACATGCTCTTCCTCCTCCTCCACTCTCCCTCCTCTTCTCCTCCTCCTCTTCTTTCCTCTTCTCGGTCTAATCACAGTATCCTATTTCCTATTCCGGCCGGAGGTACTCGAGTTAATGCCACGTTCCTGCCACGTTCCCTCCGTGCCCTTGCTGTCCCGCGTGTCACTCAGTCTCACACCCTCCTATTTCCTGCGCCACCCCGACGTCCACTATTATTAACCTAACCTTGGCCTAACTTGATGTCACTGAATTTTAGCGACCTTGTATCATTGATGTAACCTAAGTGAACGTAAACTATTTTAACGTAATCAAATTTTCCGTAACTTCGCTTAACATACGGTAACTTAAGCTAAATTGTTGTAACCTAACATAACCTTAATCTTTTCACTGAAGTTAATTTAACGCCACGAAACCTTACTTAAACCTTACCTAGCTTAATCCAACCTAATCTAACAGGACACTCGAAGATAACCTAACCTCACCTAACTATTCTATGTACTGACACACACACCCACAGCTCCAAAATGTAATGGGAAACACATATATTCCTTCATCCTACACCAACACTTCTTGCCTCTTTCCCTTGCTTCCTCAACACCACAGACGCAAAACATTACAGAAACCATCCTCCTATCCATCTGCCCCCACGCTACACCACTCCCATCCTCCTCTCCTTACCCCTTCCCTTCCTCCTCGTCCTCCTCATCCTCCAACTCCTATGCCCTTCACCCACATCACTCAACACACTAGCCTACTCACATTTCGCGGGAACTTAAGTGCGCACCCACACACCAAGCCACCTAGTTACCATTACCATAACTGAGCACATCTAGTGAGGCGAGGCGCGCGAGAACCAAGGGCGGAGGGAGGAAATGCAGTGAGATCCGAGTCCCTGAAACCTCGAATTCCTTTCCCCTGAGCACTTGAACCTTCAAACCCAGGGACGCGAAATATAAATCCCGAAGTGTCTCCCGGTGTGCCCAGTTGGTATGTGGCACTGGTGTAGGCACTGTGGCACTCCCCGTTCAGGTTAAAGGGATGTTGGGGATAGGAGGGTGAGGGATGGAGGAGTGAGAGGGAGGAAGGGAGAGGAAGGAGGACACGGAGAACGGGGGAGAAATTGAGATTATGGGCTGTTTCTGGTTATTTTCTTACCGTGACGAGAGAGAGAGAGAGAGAGAGAGGTGTGTGTGTGTGTGTGTGTGTGTGTGTGTGTGTGTGTGTGTGTGTGTGTGTGTGTGTGTGTGTGTTATATGCTACCTTTATGGTCATTTCTTCACTCCTTAACATTTACTATCGCTTAGTGTTACTCATATAAACCTCATAATCATTACGGGTTATAAAATCAAGTTTTTTAATCATTGACATTTTTTTTTCAAGCATCTATTATTTACAGTTCGCCGTGTCTCGTGTCCCCATGTCCTCGCGTCCTCGTCTAGCCAGTTCATCACTTCATAGTCATATATTGTCCCAGAAACTCCCACGCCTGTCACCTGACCGTGGCAACTCCTCCTTCTTCCTCCTCTTCCTCGTCTTCTTCTCGTGAAACATAATGATTTAACTTGTGGTGTACCTCAAAACTTTGCCCATTAAACTTTGCAGGTCCCTTAAGATGACTCCATCCATCAATAAACCACCACCACCACCATCTCCTCTTCCTCCTCCTCCTCCTCCTCCTCCTCCTCCTCCTCCTCTTCCTTCACTTCCTCCTGTTGCTGTCATTCATTCATTCCTGGCAGTAATTATCTTCCACTACACATCAGTCATGCACGGCCAACACACACACACACACACACACACACACACACACACACACACACACACACACACACACACACGTACCCTCTCCACCCAGGCAACATGTCTCAATAAGGCACATTTTTTCCAGTTTTCTCTCTCTCTCTCTCTCTCTCTCTCTCTCTCTCTCTCTCTCTCTCTCTCTCTCTCTCCTTCCAGCCTCGTGTCTTTCATTCTGAGGGGAAATATGAGAATAAAATGGTTGTCTCCCAGTCCAGCAGGTTCTGTAGGAGGGAGATAACAAGGCACCTCTCTATCTCGTCTCTACTTCAAGCCTTTGGTGATTACGACTCGTCCTCTCTCTCTCTCTCTCTCTCTCTCTCTCTCTCTCTCTCTCTCTTTCCTTTTTTTTTTTTTACTTTTTTTTCGTTTCCTAGTTTTTTTTTTTCTTGCGGTACATATTCATCTTGTTTTCCTTTCCTTCCGTTTTTTTTTCTCTTCTGCTTTCCATCACTTTCTTCTTCCATCCCATTTGTCTTCGTCTCGTTCTTGCTTCTTTTTTTTTTTTGGTTTCTTCCTCCTCATTTCTTCTCTCTCTCTCTCTCTCTCTCTCTCTCTCTCTCTCTCTCTCTCTCTTTTCTTTCTCCTTACTCTTTCTCCTCTTCTTCGTCAATTTCTCCTTCTCCTTCTTCCTATCTTCCATCTCTTCCTTTTTTCGTTACTTTTGCCCTCCATCTCTTACTATACATCTTGTTCTTCATTATCGTCTTCTTGTTCTCCTTTTCTTTCTCTTCCTCCTCCTCTTCTTTCTACTTTCTTTACATTTCCCGTTTTCTTTCTCCTTTCTATAACTTACAATACAGAAGAGGACAAACATAAATCTGGAGGAAAAAAAAGCAGACAGATTTATGTGATACGTTTCTTAGTCTCCGCCGAGGCAGTTTTCTTTTTTTTCTCTCTCTCTCTTTTTCCCTTTTTTCCTCCACCAATAACTTGTCGGCGAAGCGATAACATAAAATAAAGTGCCATCATATTGTTATTCTTGTTACTATTATGTGATGTCGCTGGGAGAGAGAGAGAGAGAGAGAGAGAGAGAGAGAGAGAGAGAGAGAGAGAGAGAGAGAGAGAGAGACTTTTGTACTTTCTTCTCTCACAGTCATACAGAAAAAAAACACTATCTTTTCTCACTCCCCTTTTATCTCTCCTGATCCTTAAAAATCAAGGAAAACTCTCTCTCTCTCTCTCTCTCTCTCTCTCTCTCTCTCTCTCTCTCTCTCTCTCTCTCTCTCTCTCTCACCTACCCACATACACGTCTCTCATTCTTCTTTGGTCTTTTTTCCACTCACTTTTGGATTTCCATTTAGGATTTCTCGTATATTTCACTCACGAGGGCACATAGGGATCTTTCCACCTCCTCCTCCTCCTCCTCCTCCTCCTCCTCCTCCTCCTCCTCCTCCTCCTCCTCCTCCTCCTCCTCACTTTCCTCTCCCTTTGTCAGCGGCAGTGCAAATCCCTCGAGATGTTTCAATATTTCCCACACAATGCCAGGGAAAGACACTCAGTCGACTCCCTCAAGCTTGTGGATTACGTGAGCTTATTATTTTTATTATGAGCTTATTTCCTTCTTTTTTCGTCCTCTCCGTCTTTCTTCGTCTTCGTGTTGTTGATGTTCTTTCTTTTTTTCATCTGGTGTTGTTTTGAAGTTATTATAGTTTACTTATCAGTTTTTCTTTCTCCTACTCTTCTCTGTTTTCTTATTTCTCTTCTAGCTTTATCTCCTTTTTTTCCTAGTTCTATTCTTCCTGTTTTTTTTTCCTTTTTCCTCCTTTTCATGCAAATTGCGTGTGAATAGACGAGGAATTTAATAAAGAGAACTTCCCACCCATTGGTACGCTGAGTGAGGGATTACGGCGCCAATATTTGCAATTCCGCCACGAGTATCGACGAATGTGCTGCGAAATATTAATGAAATATCTGAAAGGGTGGTTAGGTGTGTGTTCGTGCTGGAAGGGCGGGAGGATAGGGAGAGGAGAGAGAAATGAGGCGTGTGGGTACGGTTGTATAAGAGTGGAAGTGGAAAGATTGGGTGTGAAGGAGGGTGCGTGTGTGGATGTGTGTGGAGAAAGGTGTGATTGTGGATAGACAAGTGAATTGAGAATTGAAAGAGAAGAGAAAAGTGTGTGTGTGTGTGTGTGTGTGTGTGTGTGTGTGTGTGGAAATGGTCGGGAAACAGAAACCATTGCAATTATAATAGTTCGTACCTGACCATGAACATGACTTTAATTAATATGGAAAATGGATATGTCTGTGCATTCTCCCATTCTCTCTCTCTCTCTCTCTCTCTCTCTCTCTCTCTCTCTCTCTCTCTCTCTCTCTCTCTCTCTCTCTCTCTCTCAGCGCAGGACGGACGCAGGTAAAGGTGAGACAAAGGCGGCCAGACAGCTAATTAATGAAGGCTTCGCGACTGTGGGAGGAAAAACACCTTTTGAGGAAAATAATACAAAATACCAAAGTGCAAAAGGATTATCATTCATTATTCATCGTTATTGCTGCCTTCTTTCTTCTTCTTCGTCTTCTTCTTCTTCTTCTTCTTCCTCCTTCTTCTCCCCCTTCTAATGTTATTTTTATATTTTCTGTTTATTTCTCTATATTCTCTACCACTTCTAATACTCCCTCCTCTTCTTTCTATTGTTCCTCTCCTACCATATCCTTCATTACTCCATCTACCATCCTCTTCCTTCCATTTCTACCCACATACTTCCTCCTCTTCTTCCCTACAACTATCTACTCTCCTCCTCCTCCTCCTCGTCTTCCTCATCCTCCTCCTTTTCTACACTCCACTACCAACTACCTCTTCGCCTCCACTTTTTCCACTCTCTCTCCTTCATTCCACTCACACTCCCAGCCTCCTCCTCTCACTCCTCCTCCTCTCACATCGTCTCCTTAGTGAGTCTAATGATCCTCGTAGGTAAAGAAAGTTCTGGCGTAAAATTCTTCTCATTTTCCACACCACCGTCACCATCACTATCGCCACCACCGTCACTATCATCATTACCACCGGACACAGAAAGAAAATATAAGAGTTTTCATGGTAATGCGAGACTTGAAGGGGAGGTGATTGATGGTGGTGGTGGTGGTGGTCTAGAACTGAAATAAGGCAAAGACCACCACAACTACTAGTACTACTACTACTACTACTACTACTACTACTACTACTACTACACTACTACTACAACTATTACTACAATTACAACTATAACTCTCTCTCTCTCTCTCTCTCTCTCTCTCTCTCTCTCTCTCTCTCTCTCTCTCTCTCTGTCTTTCTCTCCCCAAGGACAAACTGGACGGGATAGTGGCAGCGGACAAGAGAGAGAGAGAGAGAGAGAGAGAGAGAGAGAGAGAGAGAGAGAGAGAGAGAGAGAGAGAGAGCAAAACCGACCGACCCATAGACCAGGCGTCAGATGGACGGAGCGAGGAGGGGGAGAAGGAGGAAGAGGAGGAGGAGGAGGAGGAGGAGGAGGAGGAGGAGGAGGAGGAGGAGGAGGAGGAGGAGGAGCACGTCGTCCATCTCCCAAAACTCCCAAAGCTTGACGTGGTGGGAGTTGAGAGAGAGAGAGAGAGAGAGAGAGAGAGAGAGAGAGAGAGAGAGAGAGAGAGAGAGAGAGAGAGTCGTGCTGGAAATACATATCACACGAAGGAGGAAGGATGCAAGAAAAGAAAGGAAGAACGTGACGGAAGGAGAGAAGAAGCAAAAAAGTAAAAAAAGAAAAAAACAGCAAGAGGAAGAGGGAAGGGGAGGAAGAAATAATGGAGAAAAGAAAAAGGAAACAATGCAGTGAGGAATACAAATACAAACAACACAAGAGAGTAAAAAAAGAAAAAAAAACAATAAAAATACATCACAAGTCTTACCACAAAGAAAACGATAAATAAGAATGAAAAGAAAACGAAGAAATATATAAACAAAAAAATGGGAAAATATTGGATACAGATAATAATAAGTAGAAAAAAAGAAGAAAAAAATAGAAAAATAGAAAGAGAATTATAAGAGAGAGAGAGAGAGAGAGAGAGAGAGAGAGAGAGAGAGAGAGAGAGAGAGAGAGAGAGAGAGAGAAATGTAGAGAAACGAAATTGGGGAACAAGCAACGACGAAAAGAAATGAAAGAAAGAAAATAAAGAAATAGTGAAAGTCAAACATAGGATTAATAAAGAGAAAGAAGGAATAGAAGAAGGAAAAAATAAAAAACAACACTAAACAAATACAGAGAGAGAGAGAGAGAGAGAGAGAGAGAGAGAGAGTTCTCCATCCCAGCATTTAGTATCGTATTGCAAAAGGGCGTGATTCTCTCTCTCTCTCTCTCTCTCTCTCTCTCTCTCTCTCTCTCTCTCTCTCTCTCTCTCTCAGTTATCGATTGAGACCAAGAAGGAGATAATGAAATGCAGCCAAAAATTGAATGAATCGACTAAAATTTAATTAAACATCGGAATCTCGTCTTATTACTTTTGTTGATGTTATTGTCATCCTCTTTGCATTTAAGTCTTCTCTTTTGTCTTCGATTTATTTCATTAGTGTCCTCTCTCTCTCTCTCTCTCTCTCTCTCTCTCTCTCTCTCTCTCTCCTTAATTGATGACCTCAAAAAAGTAATATACACTCATTTAATTTATAACATCAACAAAACTGGAGCATTATTACCACTTAACATTAATCTCTCTCTCTCTCTCTCTCTCTCTCTCTCTCTCTCTCTCTCTCTTTTTCCCCTCGGTTCCGTTCTCTCTCTTCTCTGAATTCAACCTCTCCCTTCCTCTCTCCTCTCTCTCCTCTCCCCCTCTTTTCCTTACCTCCCTCTCCTCCTCCCTCCTCTCGTCTCCCCTCTTTCCCCTCCCTCCAGCTGCCTTCATAGAGTAAACAGCTTCTCAACCGTCGGCATCTGACCCACCGCCTCTCATCCTTCCCCTCACTCGTTCCTCTCACCTCTCTCACTCCTACGCACACGCACACACACACACACACACACACAAAGAGATAGAC
Organism: Portunus trituberculatus; assembly: GCF_017591435.1. Lineage (NCBI taxonomy): Eukaryota > Metazoa > Arthropoda > Malacostraca > Decapoda > Portunidae > Portunus > Portunus trituberculatus. Next base: position 9,412,017 of record NC_059294.1, read on the forward strand.
AAACATATACAACATTGTACGAAGCTCTCTCTCTCTCTCTAATCTTCACAAGTGTTTCTTCCATTGTAAGTTGAAGACTCACACTTATTATTAAACGGCATGAGTCATATCTCAGCAATGGGGGAGAGAGAGAGAGAGAGAGAGAGAGAGAGAGAGAGAGAGAGAGAGAGAGAGAGAGAGAGAGAGAGAGGGAGAGAAAGAGTCGGTACGGGAAACATGTAACAATAAACTACAGTAGATACATGGCCATAATTTAACTTGGGCAAATGGAACAATAAATAAATATAAATACACAAATAATCAAAAGAACTACTAAGCGTTCTGACATTTTCCTAACACCTAATACAAACCAAAAATCACACATACACACACACACACAAGAAAAATTGGATAAGTGTAGATATGGAGACGGGACCACACGAGCATAAAGCCCAGGCCCTGTAAAACTACAACTAGGTAAATACAACTAGGTAAATACACACACACACACACACACACACACACACACACACACACACACACACACACACACAAATGAACGACAATCCAGGAACCTCACAGCTAGCCCTAATTTACACCTTCCAAGACTTCTCATTGGGGCGCAGAGGACACATAAAACTTGCTGGGAGCGTCAAAACTTGGGTCGCTTGACAAACTCTTCTCCAATACACACACACACACACACACATGAGGCGCAAGTCATGCAGTAGCGGAAGCGTGAATTCTCTTGATGTCGTTCTTCGTTTTCTTTCTCGTATTATTATTTTACCTCATTCCAGCGCTGGTCAGACCTTTATGGAAGCATGGGAGGGGAACGTGAGGGGACAAGGGGGTTTAAGAGAGGTGGGGAAAGGTAATAGGAAGCATGACACGAAAGATTTCTAGGGATGGGAAGGGGATGAGGAAGGGAGGAAGGGGGAGAAAGGTTTTACAAGGAGAGAAATGAGTTTTGGAAGACACGCGAAGGAAGAAAAGTTTGTTACTCATGCGTGAATAGTTCCTAGAGAGAGAGAGAGAGAGAGAGAGAGAGAGAGAGAGAGAGAGCTATCATAAAATCTATACGCATACCTAAGTAACAGGAAACGAAATGGTATAAAAGTATCCCGTTTTCTGTTCTGATTGCCTTATTTTTTACTCTTACAACATCGTCTTATCTTCTTATTAAATTAGAAAACACAAATGAACAATAAAATATAAAAAAAAACTAAAAAATAAGCTAGTATGTCTGCCGCTCTATAAATAAAACGTGAGGAAAATAAATGAATAAATAAACACGTAAGTATACTTATAAATAAATCTTGCCAGTCCTCACCATCAGTGCTTCGAGTCCACACACCTGACACACGCTTCACTGAGTCACCTGGTGCTTCGTGACTCACTTCCTGACTCTCACTCCTCACACTCTCTGATTTCCTGACGCATTTTGACTACCTTGACTTTCATTTACTTTCTCTCATTTTCTAACTTCCTGTTTCCTTTTACTGATTCTCTCTACATTACTCACCCATTTACTCACTTCCTGAACTCCCGACTCTCTTTTTTAGTATCTGACTGACATTTTTTACTTCACAACTCACTCATTCACTCACTTTCCGACTCTGGTTATGTCTCTCTCACTCTCACTATGACTCAACGCACCTCAGACGCTTCATAATGCTACCTGACTCTTCCTAACTCACTCTCACTTTCACTTTCACGCGTGCCAAGTAAGGAGCTTCCGTGGACACTTCTTTTTCTCATTCATTATTCATCTAGTACACACACTATCTTCGTTTATTTATATCTGACGAGTGTGGATTTAGTATTCATTATAACGAGGCAATTAAGACCTTCATCAGACTATTTACTCATTCTTCTTATTCATTATTCATCCTAGCTTTCCTTCCTTGCCTTCAGTGCGTCCATCATTTGTGCATTAATCTATTATAAGAATAAATTATAAGAAGAATGAAAATATGCATTCGATTTAATGTGTCAGATAGGAAAACTTCAATAATATTTACTTATTTATATATCATTTAGTTACGAGAACCTATTTTTCTGATTAGACTCCTCTTTTACATAAAATAAATATTGTAGACAAGAAAGTGGTGCGTTACTAGACTTATGAACGTGATTACATCTTTCCAGCCTTTATCCTCTTCAGTACCAGGACGCGTTTTCATATTTATTCTGGTTACTATATAGCGATTTTCTACAGCTTCAGAAACTCGTATGGAGAATAAAATAGTGAAGACAATGGTCATTAATCTTCTGACATCCATAGACCCTTGCTAATGTCAATAAAATCGTCTAATCACACCAGAAATTCATGATAAAAGATGCACTCCAGTACTGAAGGGGTTAACAACAGCATTTCAAACACTAACAACACACGAGGGAGCAAAAAAAGGACATTCACTCTACCTTGACGGAGAGCGGGGCGTCCTGGCAGGTAAACACGGAAGCCGGATCTTACCTGTGGGAGAAAAAAGAGTTATATTATGTGCACGGGGTCACGAGAGTCCATGTGCGTGTGTGTGTGTGTGTGTGTGTGTGTGTGTGTGTGTGCATGCGTGTTCTGGGGTGCTTAGTAGATCGATTCATAAGTACAGGTGAGGTGAGGGGGTCTCTCTCTCTCTCTCTCTCTCTCTCTCTCTCTCTCTCTGTATGTTCCTCCCTCACCTCTAATGAAGTATTGATTGGTCAGTTTCATTCCAAGAGTCAATACTTACATTCCATTTCCATCCCTTCCTTGTATTCCATCGTTATTATTGACTATTTTTCTCTGTTCCCTCTATTCTATTATTTAGTTTTGTTTCCTCTCTTATTCATTTCTATCTTACTTTCTCCTCCATTCACTTTCATTCTTCCGTCAGCTCATTTTTTTACTTGTTCCTTACTTCCTCCTTCCTCTTACTTTCTCTTCCTGTATTCTATCTGATTCATTCTCCGATCAATGCATATCTTTCTTCCTTTTTCTTCTATTCTATCCTGTTCCTTTTATTCCATTTATTCTTTTAACATACGATCAATGCACGTTTTTCTTCACTTCCTCTTCCGCTCCTTTTTAGTTTATTTCTTTCTATTGTATCTACTATCAATATATACTTTTCGTCTTTCTTATTTTCCTGTTAATTTATTTTGAGCTCTTTTGTCCTTCTTTCCTTATTAGAGTTTATCTTTCATTATATCGTTTTATTATTATGTTGCTCTCGTGTGTTTATTTATTAGCTTCTTTTTTTAAGTTAGAAGGAGACAGTCTGAGCAAGAAAAAGGGGGAAAAAAAAATCTTGGTAATTTGCAGCTTCGAAAATACGTATAAATAAAAGCATACATACATTAAAGAGGTATCCTGAGACGAGGTAAGTTAAGTAACGACGTGTGAAGAGCCAGTGTGATACTTAGAGACAGCTGGTGCTTGACTGGTGAGACGAACACAGCCAGACTCGAGCACATCTTGAACCGGCTTCGAAACTACAGCAGAGCCAATGAATGATGCCTCGAACAAGTTAACGCAAGAGACGACACTCAAGACAATTATGTAGCTATGTAAACATGCATATGCTACAAAGAATGAGTAAATAAAGAAAAGAATAAACAAATAAATATATAGAGTAAAGACTAATTCCTCACATTCCACTTTCCCTTGATAATAACTTTCTCATATTACCATTCGTTCGTCTCTCTCTCTCTCTCTCTCTCTCTCTCTCTCTCTCTCTCCAGTTGTGGGAGTCTTCACCTTGTCACCTGATCACCTCATACCGGTCATACAGGTAATGCTAGTCATCCCATCACCACCACTACTACCACCACCACCACCACCGGCTCCTCTCACTGGTACACTAATACCACAATCCCTTTCTGTCTGTGTTGCCTCTTCGATGTGTCTAATATATATACCCATTTGCCGCGTCCTTGCTAACTTTGTCCCACTCATTTAGAATCTAATTTGTGAACCATTTATTTATTTTTTTTTCACCGAATTCCGTAACTCCATCATGTCGACATTATAAACTTTCATACATGTTAAAACTTGTACCAAAAATGGAAGAGGGCATACTGAGAAACTGTGTGTGTGTGTGTGTGTGTGTGTGTGTGTGTGTGTGTGTGTGTGTGTGTGTGTGTGTGTGTGTGTGTGTGTGTGTGTCTGCGCCCGACTAATGTTTGATTCATGTGAGGGAATGTAGGAGGAGTTTTACGAGATACGAGGTGGAGGTCACCGCGGCAGCACAGGCAGGCTGAGCTAAGCACTACTAAACTACGAGGAGACAATGCAGGCTTATCTCAGCGGGAGGGAGAGGAGGAGATGATAGGACAGGAGGACGGGAGGGAGACTGCAGACAAAAGGGGAGGAGGAGGAGGAGGAAGAGGAGGAGGAGGAGGAAGAGGAGGAGGAGGAGGAGGAGGAGGAGGAGGAGAAGGAGGAGGAGGAGAACTTGAGTGATGCACAGCCGGAGATAACAACAGGGATGTGTTTGCAAGAGTTGGGAAGAGTTGGAAGAGTGACAATCCTGCATTACCCACTTCTACCACCACCTCCTCCTCCTCCTCCTCCTCCTCCTCCTCCTCTACACACGAAGCCAATTCCTGCCAGTCTGTCCTTAATGTATATATATTTTCCTCTTTTTTTCCCTTTCTTCTTTTCTCTTTCCTTCTGCTCGACGACGCCTGAAGCACCGTAATTCGACAATAAATCGCCAACTGAAGCCCCGCCAAGTGCCTTCCTACCTTCCCAGTCCAAAGGCGAGACGATACGGAAGAAAAATAAAGAATAAAGACTCGAGGATGAAGAACAACTTACAGAGGAGGAGGAGGAGGAGGAGGAGGAGGAGGAGGAGGAGGAGGAGGAGGATGGGAGGGAAAGAGGGAGGGAGAAAGAGAGAGAGAAAAAAAAAAGGAGGTTGAGGTAAAATAGTGAAGACTGAAGAGGAAAAGGAACGAGGAACACGAGGTGGGAAAAAATGAGGTGCAAAAGCGTGCAGGGGAAAAGGAAAAAGGTTGTGAAAGGAGGAGGAAGACGAAGACGAAGAGAAGGGAGAGAAAAAGAAGTGGACTTGAAAAAAATGGAAGGTGATGGAGGAGGAGGAAGACGAGGAGAAAAACAGCACTTGAAAAAAGAATGAAGGCGATGGAAGAGAAACACGTTGAAGAACAGCAAGAGAGAGAGAGAGAGAGAGAGAGAGAGAGAGAGAGAGAGAGAGAGAGAGAGAGAGATGATGATGATGATGTTTTTTGTTGATGATGATGCAGAAAGAAAGAAGAATAAGAGGAGGAGGAAAACGATGAGGAACATAAGGAGGAAAAGTAGAAACAGAAAAAAAAAAATACAGATTATGAACGCAGAGAAAGAAAAGATTAAGAGGTAAAATTGATGGATAAGAAATGAGAGAGAACAAAAAAAGAGAAGATGGTGTATGAGAGAGAACGACTGGGCAAAAAATATAATAAGAGGAAGAGAACAAAAGGGGAAAACAAAAGAGAAAAGAAGTAATTAGAGGAAGAAGAAGCGTAGGCGGAGAAGAGAAAAGAGATGAGGGACGAAGACAAGGAGAGGAAAGAGGAGGAAGATACACAAGAGGAACAAAGGAAAGGAAAAGGAAGAGGTACAAGAGAAACGGAGGAAAGAATGGGAAGGGAGAGATAAAAGAACATTAACAAGAGAAAGAGAAGGGAAGTTTTTGGAGAATATATGCTAATTATAAAGGAGTATTTTGAATTAGGTGAAGAGAGAGAGAGAGAGAGAGAGAGAGAGAGAGAGAGAGAGAGAGAGAGAGAGAGAGAGAGAGAGAGAGAGAGAGAGGCTATAGTTAACAAAATTAGAAAGTCTTATAGTTACACACACACACACACACACATACCCACACGTATACACACACACACACACAGACACACACACACACACACAATCTACGTCTCGAGAACTTTCAAGATAAACACTAAACACAATAAAACATTAAACAACACACAACAAAGCGTAAACGGAGGAGGAGGAGGAGGAGGTGTGGAAATTCATGAGGTAAAACATACATTCTTGACACCACCACCACCACCACCACCACCACCACCATCACTAGGCGACAAGAAATAGGAAAGTCTGTTCGCTGCTTCGGACGTGACCACCGTGTAGGAAGGCCAGGAGGAGGAAGGTAACTCCCTTGAGAGAGAGAGAGAGAGAGAGAGAGAGAGAGAGAGAGAGAGAGAGAGAGAGAGAGAGAGAGAGAGAGAGAGAGAGAGAGAGAGAGAGAGAGAGAGGAAACCCGGCATGAAAGGAATGTGTGTGTTTGTGTGAACTAAACACCTAATTCCTTCCTTTCCTTTCCTTTCCTCTCTTCCTTCCTCCCTCCTTACTCATCCTCTTCCTCCTCCTCTTCTTCTTCTTCTTCTTCTTCTTCTTCTTCTTCTTCTTCTTCTTCTTCTTCTTCTTCTTCTTCTTCTTCTTCTTCTTCTTCTTCCTCCTCCTCCTCCTCCTCCTCCTCCTCCTCCTCCTCCTCCTCCTCCTCCTCCTCCTCCTCCTCCTCCTCCTCCTCCTCCTCCTCCTCCTCCTCCTCCTCCTCCTCCTCCTCCTCCTCGTAACCTATCCTCACACTCATTATCTTTCTTCACACTGATAATATACACTCTCATCTCCTCCTGCTTCTCCTCTTCTTTCTCTTCCTTCCTTGCAATAACCTTTGTCGTCTCTCTCTCTCTCTCTCTCTCTCTCTCTCTCTCTCTCTCTCTCTCTCACTTCTCTTCTCTCACTTCTTTCTCTCTCTCACTTTTTCCTCTCTCACTCTTTCTCACTCTTCTTTATCACTTATCTCCCAGCTCCCAATCTCTTCCTATCTCATTCCCCTTCGTCTTGTCTATGTTCCCTTGCTCCTTCTTTCTTCTTTCTTTCTTTCTTTTTACCTTTACTTCTTCGATTTTAGTGTAAAGCCAAACCTTCATTCAATCTTCCTTTTATTTTCATAACTTCTTTTTGTTACTTTCATTCTTCCTTTTATCGTTTTTCTTAACTTGCTTTTCACTTCGTGGTAACAGTTATTTCCTTGTTTCCTTCGCCATTTTTTCTTTATTTATATTGTTATTTCTTCCTCCTCTCCTTTCTTTCTCCTATCCTCCTTTATTTTCTCTTTTTAATATTTTTTTCCTTTTCATGTTTTTTCCCTTTTTGTCAAAACATGGTTCTCTATTTTTTCCTTTTTTTTTATTTATTTCTCATCTAGGGTGCTGTTCCTTTCTTTCCTTATCTTTCTCCCATCTTCTTTTCTCCATACTAAAACAATATTTTTTCCTCCTTTCTCTCTTATTTCTTCCTAACTTCTCCCTTCTCCTTCTCTTTTCCTCATCAAGGCACTTTTCGTTCCTTCTCTCCCCTGCAGTACAAAACCAACATTTTTCTCTCCCCTTATTTTCTTCCCCTTTTTTCCCCTCCTTCATTGCTGTTCTCTTTCTCTACCCTTTCTTTGTCCAGTACCCATCTCACCTCTCACCATTCTTCTTTGTTTGCTTTTCTTTCTTCGTATTCTAAACATTATTCTTACTTTATCCTTGCTACTAAATAACTTTCATGTACTATACAATCTTTCTTCCTATCCTTTAATTCTTAGCTACCTATTTTCACCCACACCATCACCTAAGGGCCCCTCACTACCACTCTTTTCTTCCCATTTCCTTCCCTGCATCTTCCTTCTTCCCACCTCCTGAAACACCTCTTGCCACAATTCTTTTCTTAATGTGCTTCCCTTTCTCATCTTCCCACGGTTGCTTCGAGGCCGGCAATGGTCGCAGTATACTTAACGCCTTGCTAGCACCCTCACAAACCAGCAGAGGCGTGAGGACATGGGCTATAAATTGATTAAAACACCGGGAGACTTAGAGAAACGCGGGATTATGAGTGTGTGTGTCTTGGTGGGAATAGCGAGAGTGTGGAATGTCTTGTGTGTGTGTGTGTGTGTGTGTGTGTGTGTGTGTGGAAGAGCTTAGTGGAATGTAGTGCTGGGTGATGTGATAAAAAATACAGAGAGAATTGATGTAGAAATGAGAGAAAAAATGCTAGGATAAAGAGGAGAAAGGAGAAACAGTAGGAAATGACGAAGGAAGAGGTGGAGGTGGAGGTGATGATGGTGGTGATGGTAGAGGAAGAGAAGGAACAGAAGGACAAGAAGAAGAATAACAGCAGCAGTAAAAGTATTATATAGTAGACACAAAATTAAGAGCAACAGTAGTAGTAGTAACAGTAAGTAGAAGCAGGTGCAGTGGTGGTGGTAGCAAAGGCAGAGGAGGTGGTGGTGGTGGTAATCCCGAGGCCTCACACAGAAGCTCAGAAAGAAGAAGTGGGTTTTGCCAGCGAGTCACGTCCCGCTGCCTCCCTCCTCGCCGGCCATCCACGAGGAGGTAAATTACTGCTTCTGTGAGGGCCGCCCGTCTCTGCAAGTCTGGCCGCGTCCTAATGTCTTAATTAACTCGAGCTGTGGGGAGGAAAAGAAACGAGAGAGAGAGAGAGAGAGAGAGAGAGAGAGAGAGAGAGAGAGAGAGAGAGAGAGAGAGAGAGAGAGAGAGAGAGTAGACAACACGAACACTACAATCTCGAACGTGTAATGTAAAGAGACAAGAAATAAAGAAATAGACGACAATTATAGACTAACTTATCTACAACCACTGTCTCAGTCTTTCTACAAATCTACTTATCTCAATATATGTTCCTCTACCACCTGAGCCTCCTCCTCCTCCTCCTCCTCCTTCTCTTCTTCCTCTTCAGCTTATCCCTTCCTTTCCCTACCATAAAATTTCCTCAGCAACTTCTTTCCCTTCATCTTTATTTTATTTCTTTACAATTTTTCCCCTTTCGTTTCATATTTCCTAGTTCACTTCAATCCTCTTTCTCTTCTGTCTCTTTCTTCTTCTTTTGCTCCTTCCTTTCCCTCCTCCTCCTCCTCCTAATCTTTGAAATATCTTCTCGTTTCTTTTGTTGCTTTTAGTCTCTCTCTCTCTCTCTCTCTCTCTCTCTCTCTCTCTCTCTCTCTCTCTCTCTCTCTCTCTCTCTCTCTCTCTCCTTCGCCTCCTATTTCTCTCTCTTACCTTCAGATCCACTCTTCTCTTTCCTCCAAACGCCTCCTCTTCCCTCCTTTCTTGCAAACCCTTCTCTTCATTGCCTCTCTCTCTCTCTCTCTCTCTCTCTCTCTCTCTCTCTCTCTCTCTCTCTCTCTCTCTCTCTCTCTCTCTCTCGCCACCTTTACACTCAATTTCACTTATTCTTTCTTGTTACGTCCTTCCACCCTTCTCTCTCTCTCTCTCTCTCTCTCTCTCTCTCTCTCTCTCTCTCTCTCTCTCTCTCTCTCTCTCTCTCTATCTATCTATCTATCTATCTATCTATCTCTCTTTGACAGACCGCGAGAATAGCTTTTATTCGCAATTTGCACTCAACGTACGCACGCAACAAATAATTTATTGCTACCACACGCAATAACTTTCGGTAGAATGAGGCCATGGAAGCCACACCATCCATATATATTACGTACATCACACACACACACACACACACACACACACACACACACACACACACACACACACACACACACACACACACACACACACACACACACACACACACACACACACACACACATCACATAGCTAAACTTATCTTTATATTCCAATGAAAACACACACACACACACACACACACACACACACACACACACACACACACACACACACACACACACACACACTAGTAAATAAATTGCCGCCACCTGAACTAAAAGCAGATCACTATTAGGAAATACCCCAAGAGAACACCATTTCCTCTCTCTCTCTCTCTCTCTCTCTCTCTCTCTCTCTCTCTCTAGTGTGGCTATGAATGAGAGGTAGTCATATCAATAAATGGAGTACCTTTCTGGTCTGGCCAATTGGTGGTTACTTCGGGGCGGTTCATTTCGGTCCCTCAAAGAATGGCTGACTTGGCAAGGTGTTCTCACTTTGGGGAGAAGTGAAAATAGATAGAGTTTAAAACGGTGGTCTTTTTTATAGTTTGCGTCTTTTGTTTGTCTTTCTTTTATTTGTTGACTGAAAATAAACTAGAAATAATTACTCATTTGACTGACAGAAAGACACCCCCCCCCACACACAGATATACATACACACACAAACATACAGACACACTAACATGTACATTCATCATCTCATTAAAACCCTTTTCTCTCAACATATTTTTCTTTACCAAACATGTGTAACTTATCACAAAACAGCCTCGTAAGGGCACACCAGTGAAGTAGCGTTTGTTTTACCCTTTCCTTCCACTGATTTCGAGAAAGAACACTCACTAACAACTTCCTCACAACAAGTTACACGAAATCATAACCCCATAACTCCAACAACACAGCACAACTCACAATACCCTCACAAACTACCTCAGAACGCCCTAACTTCCTCTCAACAACTCATAACCACAACTCACTCAAAACAATTCTCACTCACAGCCCGATTTCCCCTTCTCTCCCAAACTACCATCACCCAACAAGCACACCACACCACCTTAACACTATCACCAAGACCTGTATTCAGAAACGCCTTGCTGTCTCACGACTACTATTTTCAGAGGCTCTCGTTGATGATACTCATGTTTTCAAGGGTATTTTTATGGTTCTAGTGATGGATTAGCAAGATTTCTAGTTTACCATATGGAAAAACTGTCTTGAAAATCCTGCTATAGTTGCCTCTGGTGACTTGAAAATTTGTCGTGGAGAGAGAGCAAGGCGTTTCAGAATATGGCCTCAAGACGCACCAGGTGTATATATATAACTCCGTGACACCTGCCCAGCCTTACCAATCGCCACCGCTTCATACCCTCACCAGCGACCGCTTCCTGTGCACATTAGGTTTGGGGAAAGGATCATTGGGATTAATACGCCAACTTGCACCGTGTCAGTTCTCATTTCCGGGTTGACGGGAGGATTACGCTAGAGATGGGCTTGGAAGATTGGGCTGGAAGGTCTTGTTGGAAGGTAGGGTTAGACGGTTGGATGGTTGCAGGATAAGTTAAAGGAGGGTTGAGGAGGGTTAAAATGGAGTTGCTTTGTGCTTTTGGAAGGTTGAAGGAAGGTTATATTGTAGGGTTGCAGGGCTGGAGGTTAGAGGGGTGGAAAACAGGATGGTTGGAGGGTTGAAGGGAAAGGTTATAAAGATGGATATTTGGATGGTTAAGTGGTTGAGCCTGGGATGGGTTGAAGAGGAGCTGGAGGGTCTAATTGAAAGCTTGGATGGGATTTTGGAAAGTTAAAGGATGGTTAAAAGATCGGAGGATTGAAGGAAGGACGAAGTTGGGGGGTTGGAGAAGGATTAGAGGAAGGTTATTGGGTTGGAAGGTTGGAGGGTCGGTCAGTACAGTGGTGGTAATGGGTGGCACTGTTTGGCACCTTACCAGCACGTTTGGCACCACTAACGCCCAACACGTGAATGAATGTCAACTTTTTATATACTCCTTCCTCTTCTTGTTTCTCTTCCTCTTCCTTGACCTTTCGCTTTCATTGAATTGACTGTCTGTTTGTTCGTTTGTCAGTTTGTTCGTCTGACGTGTGTCTTGTTTCCTGACATCTTTATTTTCCTAGTTACGTTACATCATTCTTGGCTTCTTTCTTCTATTCCTCCTTTTCTTCCTTCACTTCTATGTCACTACTCTCTCTCTCTCTCTCTCTCTCTCTCTCTGGCAACACTTTCTCAGGTTCCCAATTTCTCTAAGTGCTCAAGAGTCGCTCTGAAACACATGGCTAAGGTCTTAACTCCAACTGAACTCCTCCTTAACTTCCTTCCTTCTTAACTTCATTGCTTCTTTCATAATGTTACTCCATCCTATCTCACTCCTGTCTTAATATTATTCACTATTGCATTCCTTCCTTCGTTCCTTCCTTCTTTCTTCCTTAGCAAACTCCATTTTCTTTTAACTTTATTGCTTTTCTATCTTAAATTCCATCTTTTTTTTTTTTCTCAACTTCCTTTTTTCTTCATTTCTTTCTCGCGTTCCTTACTTCATTCATTTATTCAATCATTCGCTTGTTCACCTCTTACTACTTCTATTCTTTCCTCTGCCTATCTTACTTCTTTCTTTTATTTTCCTTTCCCTCACTTACTTCTCTCTTAAAATGTCATCACTTCCTTACTTTTCTTCTTGACTTCTTTACTCCTCCTATCCTTACTCCTTCTCCGTTTATGGCGTACGTGATGAAAGAGAAAGAGAGAGAGAGAGAGAGAGAGAGAGAGAGAGAGAGAGAGAGAGAAAGAGAAAGTTCAAAAGTCTCTCTCATTTTTTTGTTTCTCTTTCACTCAAAAACCCAAAAACAAAAAACTACCTAATTGACGCTTTTTACTCTCTCTCTCTCTCTCTCTCTCTCTCTCTCTCTCTCTCTCTCTCTCTCTCTCTCTCTCTCATTACCGCATAACGAAAAGCAAAATAACATTAATAAATACAAAGAAAATAAAACAAGAGAGTAAATATATATACTGACACAACCAGGTATTGGAACAGGTGAGGTTAACGAGAGTGTGGGATAAGGTTAGGTGGTCTTCGATGGGGTTACTTAGATGATGTCAGAGGAGGAGGAGGAGGAGGAGGAGGAGGAGGAGGAGGAGGAGATAGTGATGGTGGTGGTGGTGGAATCACTCGAGAGCCCATAAGGAGGAGTAGGAGAGGAGTATGAAGATGGGAGAAGAGGAAGAGGAGGAGGAAGAAGAAGAAGAAGAGGAAGAGCAAGAGGAAGAGAGGTGAAGAGGCTGACCCGAGGTAAAGTGACAAGAGAGAGTAAGGCCTAACAGGGTTCACTACGAAGAAGAAGAAGAAGAAGAAGAAGAAGAAGAAGAAGAAGAAGAAGAAGAAGAAGAAGAAGAAGAAGAAGAAGAAGAAGAAGAAGAAGAAGAAAGAAGAAAAGAAGAAAAGAAGAAGAAAAAAAAAAAAAAAAAGAAAAAGAAGAAAAAGATGATGATGATAATGATGAACAAGAAGAACAAGAAGAAAAGAAGAAAGCAAAACGAGAAAAAAGAAGAAGAAAGAGAAGGTGAAGTGAGAAGAAAAGAGAGAAAATAAAATGCAAATAAAGAAAGTGGAAAATCAAAAGAAAACGAGGAAAAATCGAAAGAGAGAGAGAGAGAGAGAGAGAGAGAGAGAGAGAGAGAGAGAGAGAGAGAGAGAGAGAGCTTTATAATTATATACACCAGGAGAGTCAGGGGTGCCACCACTTTACCTTTTCAGTGCCACTCCACGGCATCGATCCTACAACTGTGCCTCGGGACCAGATGTGACCCCCTCCTCCTTCACGCCCTCCTCCTTCACTCCCTCCCTTCCTTCCTTCGTTTCCTTCATTCTTTAACCCTCGTTGCATTTCCTTATGTGTTTCTCTTTCTTCCCTCCCCTACCTCTCTCTCTCTCTCTCTCTCTCTCTCTCTCTCTCTCTCTCTCTCTCTCTCTCTCTCTCTCTTCCTTACTTCTATTTCCTCTTCTACTTCCATTTCCTCATCATTATTTCCTTTTTTTTCTTATCCTCTTCCTTACCAATGCTCTTCCTTCATTTCCTCGTTTCCTTCCTCTCTCTCTCTCTCTCTCTCTCTCTCTCTCTCTCTCTCTCTCTCTCTCTCTCTCTCTCTGTGTGTGTGTGTGTGTGTGTGTGTGTGTCTCCCTCCCCTCTCACATCCACTTATGTACACTATAGAAACTCACTTCATTATATAACCACGTTCTCTCTCTCTCTCTCTCTCTCTCTCTCTCTCTCTCTCTCTCTCTCTCTCTCTCTTTCAGTCCCCAGGTACCAGTCAGCAAGCTCCAGTCACACGGCCAGGCAACTCAGGCAGGTTTGCAGGTGATCAAGGTAAAAGGAAGCACAAGCGTCTCCCTTGAAATATGTAATAACACGTGGAGACTGGGAAGCATCTACTGGAAGCTCAATGTTGGTGATGACCGATGACAAGAAGTAAATAGATGAATACATAGGTAAATAGAAGAGTGATTAAGTGTTTTGGTACGTGTTGGTGAATGATGGTGATTGTTTGGTGTGAGAATTGATGGATAGATGGATGACTGAGTTGATGTGTAAGAAAATGAGTAAGAAAATGAGGCAGAGAAAACGATAAACAAAATATAATCAAAATAAAGAAAGATAAAATGGATGGCGATGTTTATAAAAGAGGGAAGGAAAAGAGAGCTTGTCACCTCATTTGAGAAACATAAATAATTAAAGAAAAAATAAAACGGGAAAACGAAAACACGTAATTTAACTCGAAGTGTAAAACAAAAAGAGAAAAAGAAAGAAAAGGAAAGTGAGATCCATGCAATATGACTGGAAACATTTTTAAAACACAAACATACACTCGGAAAAACTTGCAATTTAACTCTGAGGAAAAAAAAGTTTGCAATATTGTATAACTGTGTCAACTGCATGGCGTGTCAGGGAACCAATGTGCCAATCCGCCTTAATTGCTTCCCCTGCAGTCACGTCCTGTACTCGTGTGTGTGTGTGTGTGTGTGTGTGTGTGTGTGTGTGTGTGTGTGTGTGTGTGTGTGTGTGTGTGTGTGTGTGTGTGTTGCAGCCAATCCAGCATCCACTCCACCTGAATCTTTACTAGTGTGAATATGACCTCCTTTTCCCTCCTCTTCTTCCCTTCCTCCAACTCTCTTTCCTTTCTTTTATTCAATTCTCACTTGTTTTTCTCATATCAGGCTTTCCATTCCTCTTCTTTACCTTAGTGTTTGTGTCTCCTGCTTTTTTTTTAACCAAACCAAATCTAACCTAACCTAACCTAGTCAAGATAGGATGCTAAAACTTTCACGATATGTTCTTGAATACTCTCAAACTAGTACCATGAAAACATCCTTGAAAATTCCAATATCACTCATCACACCCTGTTAAAAAGAACCCTAGATTATACACTTAAAATACAAAAAATACGTTCTTAAATTCTCTCAAACTAATACCATGAAAACACCCTTGAAATCTCCACCACTCACCACACCCTGTTAAATGAAGTCGAGATTACACACTGAAATTTGAGCATACAGTTGTACATTTAACACAGCAAAGGAGACTCCCAAAGTAACCCTCGCCCATCACCAGACACCCTTCACAGACTCACAGCCTTCACAGTCCTGCTCGGCCTGACACAAGGCGGCCCACTCCACCTCCCCTGCGGCCTGTCAGAGTGTCAGGCTGAGGAAGATGACCGAGGATTGGTGGCCGCGAGGGGCTGTTGGAGTGGTGGTGGTGCTGGTGTGTGCGTATGTATGTCGTGGATAACGTGACCTTGGTGGTTTTTGGTGGTGGTGAAGGTATAAAATGTTGTATATATTTTTTTACTATTGTGAGCCATTAACACAATTACTAACATAACATTCATTATCAACAAAATTATCATTTCCAACATTACTTTCACCAATATCATACTGAAACTGTCCCTGCCATCACCACCACCACAATCACAATCATCTGTGGTATTGAAAAACAACTATTCACCACCATTGCAACCCTCAACACCACCACCACCACCACCACCACCACCCTCCCACCCCACCACCCCAGGCCATGTCCTCCTGAAGGCAGCTAAGAATCGAGACGTGGCGAGAATCTAACATTTACCCTCTTTCCTTTCCTCCCTTACCTTCCTTTTCCACCGCCCTTCCCTTTCCACCTCCCCCAACTCCCCTCCCACCTCCCTCTCCTACTCTCACTCCTCTCTATCCCTTCCTTCCATCCCTCCCTCCCTTCCTCCTCCTCTCCCTACCTACCTCCCTTCCTTCCCTCCCAGGCATTTCACAGCATCCATCTCCCTTTGGCTTTGTTTGGTCGATCCCCGCCACCTGAACCTATCCCAACCCCGGCCCCGCCCACGCCCACTCTTCCACGCAGTCTCCAGTACACCCACGCCCTGCCACGCCCATCAGCCTTCTCACTCCCTCACCACGCCCCGCTACCACGCCCACGTCTCGCAACCTACCCACGAACATGGTCTCTAGTCTCTTTCTCTATGCAAATCCAAAACTCGTCTGTCTCTTTTGATCGTTGCCTCGAGGGAAGGAGATGAAGGGAAGGACGAGACAGGAGGAGGAGAGGAAGGGAAGGACGAGACAGGAATAGAACAAGGGAAAGGAGGACAGGACACGAAGGGATAAAGAAAGGGAGAGGAAAAGGCAATGTGTGTGAGGGGTAAAAGAACGGGACTAAAAACTGAATTGGAAATAAGAGTGGAAAGAGAGAGAGAGAGAGAGAGAGAGAGAGAGAGAGAGAGAGAGAGAGAGAGAGAGAGAGAGAGAGAGAGAGAGAGAGAGAGAGAGAGAGAGTAATGCAAAACCGACAAGGGGGAATGGAATGCAGTATGAATAATGAATGAGCAGAATTTCTGGAGAGCTGCACAAAAATACAAAAGGAAAAGGGAAGGAAAAAGGAATTGGAGAGAAAACCCATGCATAGACACACACACACACACACACACACACACACACACACACACACACACACACACACTTTCTAAAATGATTACACTGAAGAAATTTATCCACTTTATATAATTGTCGTTGCTTTTATCATTATTAGTTATTATTAGTTATTATTATTATTATTATTGTTATTATTATTATTATTATTACAGCTACTACTATTGCTATTATCATTAGCAGTCCATGTATTTCAAGTGTAATCAAATTAACTAAGTATTTCATCTTGTTTTCCTCATTTTTTATTATCTTCCTAACATTATAACTAAATTTAGAAACATTTATTCAAGAGCGGGGCCACATGATAACATTATTGTAGGGAGCTGAAGCCCATCCATCAATCAGTCATTCAGTCAGTCAGTTAAATCTTTCTCGAGTGTCACATCAATCAGTCAATCAATCAATCAGTCAGCCAGTCAGTCAGTTAATCAGTCAGTCAGTTAAGTCATTTTCGAATGTCGCATCAATCAGTCAGTCAATTAATCAGTCAGTTATTCAGTCAGTCAGTCAGTTAATCAGTCAGTCAGTCAATCAGATAGGTTTTGCTCAAAGTTGCATAAAGCGAGCCTCCACCAAGCATTTCACAGGGTAACTCACGGTAGCATCGCTCAACTTCCGTCACGAACATTCCTTCCTTCAAAGAGTGGAGTCCAATTGATCTTTGTGGTGCCTCCTAGCCCCCTCAGCTCCTTGATACGTCTCTGGTCCCTCATTATATCTCTGATCCCTCGATTCCTTACTATGCCTTCTTGGTTCCCTCAGTCACTCCTAGATACTCTTAGTCCCCTTAATTCCCTTAGGCCATTGATATGTTCACTTAATCTTTATAAGCCCCTCTTAAGTCCCTCTGGTCCCATTGATACGTCCCTTTCATCTTATTTAGTCCCACTGATAAATCCCCTTGGTCCTCCTTAGCCAGTTTAGTCCCCTTAGCATATCCCCTTACTCCCCTTGTAGTCCCATCTGTCTCAGTCACTGCTAGTTGTCTCTTGCCGATGCAACATGATAAGCCCCACAGGTCATGGCTCTGGAGGGTGGCAGCCCCGAGCACCGCCACTGACATCCCTCGATATAGTGTGGCGGGCAATCACTGGCTTGACATACTGCCACTCCTCACGCCCCGAGATTCTGTGAAGGCACTTGTTACTAGAGGCATCAAGAGGCATCAATTTTGCTGGTGTTCTGTTTCATGTCTCACAGCGCTATATTGCAAGACAGGAGACATGCGGGACTTGGCCATGTGATTCTATTCTTTCTCTTTTCAGGACTGTTTTCAAAGACCACATTGAGGAGTCTTGTGTTCTTTAAAGGCTTTCTTTTCTTTTCAGGATTGCTTTTCAAAGGGCACACTGCTGATTTGTATTTTCGCGCGAGATTTATTTATTTATTTATTTATTTTACTGGTGAAGGTGGAGAAACCCTTGTTAATTATCACTTAAATCATTAAAACAACACGGGAGGAAATGTTTACGAACAAGATTAAAGATACACTCTCATTATGTGCAGATTGTGACAGCATCATGCCTCCGATCAATCATCAATGAACAATCGCCACCACTACAAGTCTATCAGTAAAGGCTACATACATACAATCTTCTACACGACAAGGTTCTTCAGGGAATGGATTGTTTAATAA
Source organism: Portunus trituberculatus (assembly GCF_017591435.1). Taxonomy (NCBI): domain Eukaryota; kingdom Metazoa; phylum Arthropoda; class Malacostraca; order Decapoda; family Portunidae; genus Portunus; species Portunus trituberculatus. The sequence goes on from NC_059294.1 coordinate 9,430,091, forward strand.
CACGCGCTATAACCTTAACTTGTAAACCCGTAACAGCCAACACTAAGCCGAGACAACCGATGCAGCCTGCCAGAACCCGCTAATGTTACGAATTACCTCACCAAGCAAGGCAGGCGAAGCTCTCGGGATCTTCATGCCATTGCCGCCTACATGAACACGCCATGGAGCTTCACTTGCTAAATCTCCAAACACACCGGACCTCAGTCTTGGCGTGTGAAAATTAGGCGCATTCAGAAACATTGCTATCTCAATGTGACAGTTCACCCTGGTCCGTATTCAGAAACGCTTCTTCCAAGGCCACAGAGATGATTAGCGGGGATTCCAAGAGTGCTTCAGCAGTTGATAATGTAGAAATCTTGTCAATCTGCCTCTAGAACCATAAAAAAAACAGCTTAAAAACTTATGTAAACTTAAATAAAGGCTTTTGAAAAAATGAAAGTGAAGTATAAAAGTGTTTGAGAATGCGAGTGTTTCTCCTGCTAGTAATGAAGAAATCTTGATAATCTGTCACCAAAAGCATAAAAAAAGTGTAATTAAAACACGTATAACTTCAACCATAGAGGCTTTTGAATGCAGTCGAGGTGCAGGCAGAAGGGCTTGAGAATACCGTCCTTATTGCTAGGTCTGGCGGCTCAGCTTCCCCAGTTTCTCCCAGGTTCGTGCCTCGACGCTCTCATTAGCACTTAATTACTACTCCACGAAAGCCACACTGACATTGGAACGTGGAAGGCTGTGACTCTGGCCTGCAGCTAATAGTCAGGCATGTAACTCGTATTAAGGTGAGAGAAATCAAACAATGGCCATGAAAATTAAATAAATAAATAAATAAATAAAAAAATACAGAGAGAGAGAGAGAGAGAGAGAGAGAGAGAGAGAGAGAGAGAGAGAGAGAGAGAGAGAGCAATATATCAGACAAATACACTCATCGTCCTTGCATTTATCTCTCCCAAACTCTACCGCTTGTGATGTGTCAAGTATTAATTATTCCAGATGAGTCCCCATAGAATCGCATGTCCTCATTTCACTTTTAAACGGTCCAGGCATCACGGGGACCCAACATGAACGCTGGCAATAATTAGGATAGCAACAAACATTTTATATAGCTTTTCATCTCCACAATACTGCCAATGATGTTAACCAGTGATACATCAACACAAAATTTCATCTTTCCCACACAGAGAACACTTAAAACCGTAACAGGAATAGTACAAATAAACAAATACTGCCTTTCCACCTCCAACAACACTGGCAATCATATAAACAACTGTCACATAACCAATAACAATTCTTTTCATTACAGCCCACACTCAGCTCATTATAAGACACAGTACTGCTCTGAAACGAGTAACTTTGCTATTACTTCACCAGAAGCAAATATGGTTCATAATACTTGCCCTGCCACTATCAGACCTCCTCTCAAAGGGCCCCACTATATCCTCTGTCAACTGCCACGTCAGATAAGGCAATTGATGATCATCCCTGAAGATTGATATATATCCCAGACACTCACACAATGGCCATCTCATTATTGACCCCTGCTTTGCTTCAGTGGATATAAACGATATAAATGTAGCAAGACTGGACACATCTCCTTCTACTCTTCGCCAACATCCTCCTCCTCCGTGTCACTGTCATCAGCCTTTATTATTCTATTGTGTGCATGTTTCTTCTCCTAATCCTTCTGCACTAATTTTTTTATCGTCTGCATCGTCTGTCTCAGTCATACGTATACAGTGACTGACAAAAGAGGTCTTATCGGCTTTCTGCAGCTTTCCTTATGTTCTTATAAGTGAACGTTTCAATTAGTGAGTGGCATCTTCCCTATTCTATACATAAAACAAAGTAAAAGAATCAAATACCGAACATACAGTTACTATGAATGTATTTTCTATCAACACTATGCTGTTAACACATCCATTTAAAATACTATCGGAACCTCTGCTTTTATACTCCTCACTGAACCATACCAGCGTTGAAGTGACTGCGGGTTCGTAATAAGGATCAAGTAACAAAGAAGTAGCACCACGGATACTATCACGCCAGTACTTAGGTTATGCGGTTAACCATCTCAGTAAGCCTTAAGAACAGGATACATGATTCTACGTCACTATTTGGTAGTGTGTATTACCTGAAGGGGACGCTGTGTCAGGTGAGTGCATGGAGCTTGCCCACGTCTTGCCAAACTCATCTCTCTTATCTTACTGTGGGTTTCATGCGTCCGCTCCTCATGTTTTTCTCTCTCTCTCATATATAGATAAATAGAGAGAGAGAGAGAGAGAGAGAGAGAGAGAGAGAGAGAGAGATTACTGACTGAAATTCGTGTCGTATCACTAGAGAAAAAATAAATCCTCCTCCCCATCCGTTTTCCAAGGAGACAGTGAATTATCAGCTGTCTTTCAAGATTGAGTGC
>NC_059294.1:9437500-9465000 GCF_017591435.1 Portunus trituberculatus
CAATGGCTGAAAGAGAAACATTTAATACAGGAAACGAAACAGATAAGACCTTTCTTTACGCACACTGAAGAGAGAGAGAGAGAGAGAGAGAGAGAGAGAGAGAGAGAGAGAGAGAGAGAGAGAGAGAGAGTACACAATAGTTGGTTTTGAGTCAGCGGAAGGGATGGGGGAGTGACGGAGGGGGGAAGAAAAGATAAATAAAAAAGGAGGAAAGAAGTTGAAAAACGAAGGTAGGTCGGGAAAGATGCACAGAGGAGGAGGAGGAGGAGGAGGAGGAGGAGGAGGAGGAGGAGGAAGAAGAAGAAGAAGAAGAAGAAGAAGAAGAAGAAGAAGAAGAAGAAGAAGAAGAAGAAGAAGAAGAAGAAGAAGGAGGAGAAGAAGGAGGAAAAATGAAGGTCAGGAGCACTAAAAGGAGATCAGGAGAGAAAAAGAAGAGAGAGAGAGAGAGAGAGAGAGAGAGAGAGAGAGAGAGAGAGAGAGAGAGAGAGAGAGAGAGAGAATACAAAAATCTACACCACCATCACAAGGAACAACAAAAACAACAAATTAAAGAGAGAGAGAGAGAGAGAGAGAGAGAGAGAGAGAGAGAGAGAGAGAGAGAGAGAGAGAGAGCGAAGGAGGTTAAGGTTGGAGGCCTGCTGTGGGAGAAAGGGAGCGTGGGGAGAGAGTGAAAGGGAGAGAGCGAGAGAGAGAGGGGAGGCGTTGATCAATAAGTCAATATTCTTTGGAGCGGGGCTGGTAGCTTCTCCCAACCTGCAGGCGCTGGATAGGAAGACCGGATAGGAAGAGAGAGAGAGGGAGAGAGCAAGGGAGAGCGGGAGAGAACACAGTGAGGGAGGCAGAGACCGAGAGAGGGAGGAGATGAGAAGATTGGCGACTAAAGGAGGAGGAGGAGGAGGAGGAGGACTAGTAGCAGTAGTAGTAGGAGGAGGAGGAAGGAGAAAAAGAGTCAAGGGAACTGAATGGAGGCAAGAAAATGGTGTGCACAAGTCAAGGGAGTGCTGAGGTAAATAGAAAATGGAGTAAGAATGTTTGTGCTAAGTTGTAGCAGTAGTAGTAGTAATAGTAGTAGTAGTAGTAGGAGGAGGAGGAGGAGGAGGAGCAAGAGGAGGAGGAGGAGGAGGAGGAGGAGGAGGAGGAGGAGGAGAAGGAGAGGAGGAGGAGGAGGTGGAGGAGGAGGAGGAGGAGAAGTCACGTCAACCAGATTATTCTCTCTCTCTCTCTCTCTCTCTCTCTCTCTCTCTCTCTCTCTCTCTCTCTCTCTCTCTCAGTCAGCAGCAGCAGCAGCAGCAGCAGCAGCAGCAGCAGTAGTAGTAGTAGTAGTAGTAGTAGTAGTAGTAGTAGTAGTAGTAGCAGCAGCAGCAGCAGCAGCAGCAGCAGCAGCAACAGTAGCAGTAGTAGTAGTAGCAGTAGTAGTAGTAGCAGTAGTAGTAGTAGTAGTAGTAGCAGCAGCAGCAGCAGCAGCAGCAGCAGTAGTAGTAGTAGTAGTAGTAGTAGTAGTAGTAGTAGTAGTAGTAGTAGTAGTAGTAATAGTAGCAGTGGTAGTAATAGTAGTACAAACATAAGCGTAGTGGCAGAAGGAGCATGGAAGCAAATACATCTCTCTCTCTCTCTCTCTCTCTCTCTCTCTCTCTCTCTCTCGGGGACTTCCATCTTTCCCCTCCCCTGGCAGCCTCACCTCACCCTAACAGGTGGCGGCCAAACCTCCTCCTCCGCCCACGTCATCGCGAAGGGACCCTCGGGAGGCACTGGATTAAGGCACAGGGAAGGGAGGCGGAGAGGACACACGCCATAATAGCGAAGGGAAGAATAGGAAAACTTCAGCCCCCTCTTCTCTGTGTGTGTGTGTGTGTGTGTGCGTGTGATGTGATGACGTAACCGAGGTGATCTTTAAAGAGTATCAAAATATACCACTATTACTCTCTCTCTCTCTCTCTCTCTCTCTCTCTCTCTCTCTCTCTCTCCAGGGCATCATTATTGTGAACGATGGTAACTTGGCGTGGTGTGTTGGTGATTGTTTGTTTGTAATACGACCCTGACTCTGGGTAGAAGAGGGCGGCTGGGCTGGAGAGAGAGAGAGAGAGAGAGAGAGAGAGAGAGAGAGAGAGAGACGAACGACAACAGCAAGCCGAGGCAACGGTGCGAGAGAAGATAACACAACCTCAAGGGAATGATGACTTCAGAGCCTTGGCCTGTTTCATCCCCCTACTCACTAAGCCCAGCAGCCCTCTCTCTCTCTCTCTCTCTGAGGTTGTGTCTAGCTCTCTCTCTAGCCACAAAGTTATTAGGGTACACCAAGTTCCTGTTTCATTTCACGACATCCTGATTCCTGAATTCATTAAAGTTTTGCCCACTCTCAACCACCACATGCACGGGACGATCTTCAGAGAGAGAGAGAGAGAGAGAGAGAGAGAGAGAGAGAGAGAGAGAGAGAGAGAGAGAGAGAGGCAGGGCACATTCTTTAAATTCTACATGACATTCGTGTTTCTAATTTTAGGTGGTCTAGTTTTCAAAGTAATGAATCGTACAATAAGCTCTTTGTAAAACTCGTTATTATAATATCTCTAAGCAATACCTATCTATTTTCTTCAGTTTAGTAATGAATGCATACTCTTTTCTCCTCTTTTAGTAGTGTCAAGTAAAGTTCAAAGTCCAGTCTTATACTCACAACTACATCACATCCAGACATTTGTGTCAGTCGTGAGGAACCGGATAAGATGCAGCTGTACGGCTTCACACCTGCTGCCTCTACACCCCTCACAGACAGGCCAACAGACGCGCTCAGACACCCTTATATAGTATTTGTATGTGTTTGTTTCTGTATTCTTAATTACTCTTTTTTTTCGCTGAATCCTATGCAAGACAAAGAGGATCGCTGTTTTATGTCGTAATCACTCACAAGGGCTCTTTTCGCAGGGGGACAGCTTACTCGGTGATCAGCAGACGACTTAGGTGAACACACACACACACACACACACACACACACACACACACACACACACCGGTAACTTCTCATGATCGCTCTTGACATTGGTTAAAAGGCACACATCAGCAAAGAAAAACCTTATTCGTGTCACGTTTTGAATTATTAACCTTATGCAAATATATAATGAAGAAGAAAGCGAAGAAGGAAGAGGGAAGGAGGAAAAGGAGTAGTAGTAGTAGGAGGAGGACGAGGAGGAGGAGGAGGAGGAGGAGCAGGAAAAGAATTAATTTGATACATACATCAAGAAATTCCATGAAAGGAGAGAAAAGGATTAAAAAGAGAAAAGGAGGTAATACATTATAAAAAAAAAAAACAGAAACCAGTTCATATAACCCAATAAAACCATATATACATCATCATCGTGAACACCACCACCACCACTACCACCACTCCCAACCATCAAACAGTAGCAACAAAACCTCACGGGACCAAGGATACACACACCCTGCCCTGCGGCAATACCCATAGCCAGTTGCACAAACACGCCCTTAATACCCTTAGAGTCCCTCCCAAGCCCTCCCCGCCCGTCTATCCACTTGTCCCTCTGAAAGCTCCGGGCACGCCACTTCACCCTCTGATTGTGAAAAGGAGTTGGGAAATGCCGAGTAGAGAGGATGAAATGGCTTGAAGTATAGTGGGAGGTTCTCTGTACACATTCACCTCTCTCTCTCTCTCTCTCTCTCTCTAAAAAAATCCCAGATACTACTTGTCCCTTTTTCCATTGAGCCGTTGGGAAGGCACCTCACGAGGGTTTGGTTATTTGATTATCAGGATCTGGAACACCTGCCGCACTCAGTAACACCCCACCACTCCCCTCCCGCAGCGGCTCTCGAGGACGGCTCTCCTGTCGAGCTCCTCCCATTGTACGTCTCTGCGGGCAGTGATGAGTTTCTCCTCCTGTGTGTGGAGGATGAGGTGAATGATAAGGATGCAGACACAAAGGCTACGTACGTAAATACTCTTCTCGTATTGAGTTACTCACACACACACACACACACACACACACACACACACACACACACACACACACACACACACACACACACACACACACACACACACACACACTAACACACACACACATTCTGCCCAACTCTCATAGGTTTCTGCAGAGCCACGTTCTTGTATGAATGTTTAACTTCATGGGAGCTCTGTATGTCTCTCCTCAACACGCGAGGGTCTGTCTTTGAATGCCTTGCTTTATTCTGTGTTTTATTTTCAAAGCAAAAATTTACTCACATCAAGGGAATTTCAAAAGAAGGTCTGCACATTTCCTCGTCAGCAGGGGCGAGATGAGGCTGCCTACTGCCACCTGGCATACCAAACAGCCCTCCCAGATTGTATTACTTTCCGCTAACTTAATCTTTACTAACGACATCGACGCCTTTGTGACCCAGCAGGATATGGGCAATACATCTGGTTTCCTTCAGTGACGCTCCTTAATAACTGTCGTGGGAAAAAAGTATGCCAGCCTCCTGCCCTACGCAGGTGTGAGGGTGCCAACGCTACTTCTTTTTTTCTCTCTGCCACTCACGTGTACTATGCGGCTCGTGAGTTCGTTCCTGTACAGTGCCCTGTGCTTCTGAAGGACATGCTAGAGTGCGTTCCCTGCCTCGTTTTTCCCGACTTTACGTCAGCATGCTGCAGGTAATGACTGTGTTGATGGTGCTGCAGCGGTGCTGAGCTAGGGAGGTTACGAACAATTATTGTATGATGATGGTGGTGGTTCTACGCTTAGGAGTAGCAATTACTAAAATTAATGGCAAATATAAGTAGGAGAGGGGAAGGAAATGGTTGAAGAGTAAATAACAATTCTGGCACCCTTAAGGGACGGTAACCTTTTTTTTTTTTTTATCCTTTTTCGAGCAACTGCTGACGCATGAATCTTGAATTACGTCAGCAGTCAGCACAGCGCCGCCTGGCCTGCTGAGCCTCCCCCGTCGACATGCACAAAACAATACAATAAAAGGTGAAGGCCTTGGTAGCGTTACCTGGTCCACGCGGCTGAAGTAAGGTGGATCGATGGCTGGCGGGAAACCCTAAAATAAGAGTGGCTTAAAACGTTGATTAAGGTAATGACTGGAATTAGTAAGCCAGAGCGGCGTGTGGAGGAAAGATGTGATGCTTACCTGGTTCTCGGAGTTGAGGAGCTTCAGCTGGTCGTTGATGAGAGAGTACTTGGCACTCTCCTCCTTCCTGAGGGCCCGCTCTTTTTTGAGCTCGGGCGACCAGAAGGTCTTTATCGAGTGCATCGACGAGCCTAGTTTCTGATTAGTCAGTTCAAGTTCTTTTTTGAGGTTTCCGAGTTCTTTTTGGAGGTCAGTATTGTGCATCTGTACCTCGGAGAAGTAAGAATCGCGGGTCATACTACCCATCGCGGTCTGCCCATGGCGCCCACTCAGGTCCGGATTGGGGCTGGCCCGAGATCTTCCCATCGAGTGATGGTCCCGGTACAGGTCGTCCTCTAACATTGGCCCGCGGTCCAGCGAACGATCACGGCGGGTCATATGGCCCCCTTGCACCCCGTGAAGGTCCATGGCACCCCCACGCTCCATGCTACGGTCGCGGGGGTCACGGATGGGCATAAACTCACGGTCGTGCACCTCACGGTCCAGAGAATGGTAGTTGCGGCCCACGTTACTTCTGTTCTGGCTGCGGCTGCGATGGTGAGTTCCTGGTGCTGATCCGCTGCGGCGGTCCGCTTCCATGGTGGCGTGGGGGTCCATGTATGCCCCGCCGTGGTCCAGCGCCAGGGTTGGGGAGACGGCGCGGGTGGCGGAGCGGCTGCGGCGCGCGGCTGCTGACGGCTGGGGGCTGTGGGCGCGGTGGTGGCCGCCCTGGTCCAGGTAGTAAGGATCGGAGTTCAGGTCGCGACGCTGGGGCCGGGGCGACCGGCTGCTCGGCACCCCGCCTCCCCCACCACCTCCACCATACACGTCACGAGACATGCCACCATAATCATCACTGCCATGCACAACACACTGCCATCACTGCCTCACTACACTGTCACTGTCACCGCTCGCACTGACCGAGGGGACACTACTGCAGCCGCGATCAATGGCACACAATGTGGGTGAGGGGAGGGCCCACGGCTCACTGGATGGCCTTCTAGCTGCGGTTACCTTGCCTTTGTTTCGCCTCCCACAGACACCTGAGCCGATCCTGCCGCTTCCCCTCCACACTTACATTGCTCTAGACCACCAGTGCAAGGAATCAATCCCTCCCAATCACAGAACAAGTTTAATGTGACGGCAACCTGCTTTTCCCATCAGCGGATGGAGTGGGCCGGCGCAGAGTGACTGACAGTATTGCCAATGGTAAAGCGATAATGCCACAGCAGAAGCCAGCCCTCGGGCCACGGACTGCCTCGAGGAGAGAAAAATAGGTCACATGAAAATTGCATAGTTTGCGTAATGTCTCAAACCAGAGAAATATTCCATGAACAATCCGAAGTTTGAAGCGTTTGAAAATCTTTCATAACTAGTGGTTAGCATAGTGCCAGCCGCGGGCAAGAGATGGCAGTACTGTGACAGTGGGAAGGTGCCGCTTCTCCCTCTAGATGGCAGCGCCGCCCTGCTCTCATTCACATGCACGATGATCTCACAATACAACCATTTACAACTATGCTGTCCTACCACTGAATAAATACAAATAGAGGCATTTCCCTCATGACTGGGTGTATAGATTGAATACAGGCACTGAAATATACCAGTACTCCCCTATAAACGCCCTTGGTGGCATTAGATCAAGTTTTCTTCAGTCGGGGCTCTGGGTAACTATTCAATCCTCACCACCAAAATACAAACAACCATGGGAGTGACTGTGTGAGTACAATTCGTCTCTCTAGCATTTTTTGATATCCATTTCACTATTTACTTCTCTCACAGTTCTTTAAATCACCCCGGGCATCACTGGAACGTGCCTTGTGTCTGAGTTTGAATGAAAAAAGGAAAGATTAACCCTAAACTTCCTGTCAGCATGTTCGCCTCGAGTCATGTAGGTTCTTTGGACACATTGGCGGTGTCATATCGAACCTTTTATAAATCATTCAGCTTAAGTTGACTCTGTGTTCTGTAGCACATCGCCTAACTGGCCTCATCTAAGTACCTTATTAGCCGGGGAACCACTAACTGTTTACCATGTACTAGTTAACAAGTCATTATACAGGTAGTTTAATTTCTTATTATGATTGCTTTCCATGAGTGTTTTCTCTCTTTTATGAGTTAGTTCTGCATCTTCCACTCAAAATACATCAGTAACTTCAACATGAAATTGGCCATCATTAGATTATTCATATATGCTGTGGTGAATTTTTCTTGCAGATATTTTGGAGACATTGCCCTTACTCAACCTTAACTGCAAACCTTATTTTTTCTTGTACTTCCAGGTTTTTTGGATGTGGAAATCTAATAGAGTTTGGCTTAGATTAATCTGAATATAACTAATCTCTCAGTCAAGTGTGGATAACATAACCCTATGGGACTAAATTTCTTATCCTGTAAGACTAACTTTTTAATCCTGTAGGGCTAACGTCTCAATCGCATTATTGTAATTCAGCAAGGGAAGTTTTGTAATTCTGTAAAGCTAATCAATGCATTTGTGCCACTGTTGTGAAAATATTGGTGCAGATGGGAGAATTGCCCCCAGGGTTTTTTTTATTTTTTTATCACAGATTGTGTTTAGCCAGAAGTGATAATAGTAATAACAATGAAAGGTTTATTAAAGTTGCAATATAGTATACCTACATGCAGAAAATATATATAGGGGCACAGGGAGGCTTAAGGCTAGAACACTATCCTAATGTTTTATTGCTCGCACCATGGTGGGACACCATGGTGGGAATTGCGCTGAGACAGTATCAGTCTGTGTGCGGTGCCTTTAGGGGAGTGGTTCCCAACCTGTGGTATGCGTACCACTAGTGGTACACGAAAGCTCCAGATAGTATATGAGCATTTTCAGGATCATATGGGATTTTTAGTTTTTAGTTAAATTTAATTAATTTTTCAGAAAAATTATTATTGCCTCACATAAAATAATCTGGCATTGATCAGCTGGTGGAGAAGAAACAGATGCATCCCTCACATTAAAAATGAGTTGTGTTTCTTGTTAGTTCATTTATGTGTTCTACTTGTGAATGCATTGATATTTACTGAAATTGAGTTTTTCTGGATCGAGGTGGTCTGTGGGGGCTGTACAGGACATCCAAGTGGTACTTGTTCAGGAAAAGTTTGGAACCACTGCTTTAGCAGCATTATCATGTTGTGGTGTCTTGTGACATGAAATGAATGAGGCACGTCAGACGTGAGCAGATTGTGTGAGGAGAAAAGAGCTTGGGTGCCATGACACATGCTCTGGTGTCCCACAGAGAAGAGACCATAGGTGGACGTTATCACAGTAATGATATCGATATATCATTTATACAACAATTATTTTTTCTGTGTTAATGATTTATCGGTATTGCTGATGCTTTTGGTTCCAAACTAGTGATCACTGATCATTTTAGTTTTTGTACCATGAGCATTTTGAAATTTTAAACTTTCAAAATAAATGTAGTTATTTTATTTGAAACAATATTGCTCATTAATGAAGAACAAGATAAAAGGTTTTGCTATTTTTAAGATAAAAATGCAAAAAAAAACTGGAAATAGATTTTCATACTTTTCATCAAAAAATTTTCCTTTTAACATTTGATTCTCTGCCTTTATTGCTGGTTAGGATAAGAAAGGTGGACATCCCTGACTAGGTAGCAGGCATATCATCTCTCCTTTCTTTCACTCCTCTTGACTGGCTCTTTCTCTCTCAGAACTACTTCATTTCTATATTTGTCTTCCATCCTCCTTTTTACTATTATGCTTATTCTAAACTCCTCAGCCGAGTTTTGTTGAAAATATCACAGTTGATCCATTCATGGGTTAACTCTCTCTTCCACACAAACAAGAGATGTGAAATGCACTTCAATTTCAAAGGAGGAAAGTGGACAGGAGTAGGAAGATCTTCAGTTAAACATGAAAATGGTCCCTCATCCCAAAACCATGATACGTATATTTCTAATTCGGTGGGGTTGATGTTTTAATTCTGTGGGCCTAATGTTTTAATCATGTGGAGCACTTAACACTGCAACACATTATACTCAAAGTCATCTGATCTGGCATAGGAAATGTGCAAGAGGACATATTGATGCCACCCAGATTTTCTCACTGCATGACTGGTTGATTCTTTTAACTTATTTCAGTTAATCATGGGCTGAGAACACCTTGCAGGTAGTGTTTGTCCATGTGTTCTCTGCTTGTACATTTCTTGTGCCAGATTTTATTGAAGAGCCTCACCTTGCCATCATAGTGGCATCCAACTTATGCTTTATGTTCAATGATACTGAAATCTTACTACTATTTTGCTAAAATCCACACTTGATGGGTTTTGGGGGCTGTACTATAACATGAATAAGTATCAGCACTAAAGTAACAGCATTACATATTGTCATTTTGAATGAAATAGTGTCATCTTATGAGCATGCAATCTGAACTGTTACACTGATGTATATGATAATAGTAGCTATATACTGTAGGTGTGTATATAGATATTATAGAAAATTATGCAGTCTCATTATTCCTGAGGGGGAACTGTGGGCACTTTTATCTGGGTAATTGGCATATGAACCCAGTTAGGCTGTGGGTGACCTCATAGATGAATACCTTGCTTTTGCTATGGTTCAGAACTGGAGCTAGATGTTGGGTAAAGAACAGTGTATGCTGTCTGACCTTGCTATGTACTTATGTATATGATCCACAAGACTATCCCTTTCCATTAGGGCCCAGTGACACTAAGAGTGTGATGATGTGATGATGTGTGTAATTCACTGTTTGTTTGTTTGATCTGCTGCAGTCTCTGACGAGACAGCCAGACGTTACCCTACGGAATGAGCTCAGAGCTCATTATTTCCGATCTTCAGATAGGCCTAAGACCAGGCACACACCACACACCGGGACAACAAGGTCACAACTCCTCGATTTACATCCCGTACCTACTCACTGCTAGGTGAACAGGGGCTACACGTGAAAGGAGACACACCCAAATATCTCCACCCAGCCGGGGAATCAAACCCCGGTCCTCTGGCTTGTAAAGCCAGCGCTCTAACCACTGAGCTACCGGGCCGTGTGTGTGTGTGTGTGTGTGTGTTTTTTTCAGCTTGGTATATAGACAGATAGATTTTCATTCATGGAATTTAGATTAGAATTATGCTATACATTGAATACTTCTCAATGGATCCTTGTTTGTGTTGCTTTACCTTAGAAACATAATAGAATATAAAAACTGATGAGTACTTACGGAACATAAGTCAACTTTATCCTTGTCAGCTCAGGTCTTATTTATTTAATGGTTTGCTGTCTGCTGCCAGTGACAGAAGACAGAGAGATGTGGCATTCCATGACTGTCAACATCTGCAGGAATATGACACTTTGATAAGATACAGTAAAGTCTTCACTGCTAAGAACATTAACCCTTTCACTTTGATGCAAGACAATTAGTACCACCATAATGCAGTGAATGAATTTTTAAGCATCTCCAAGAAATTTATGAGTGAAATATACTCTATACAATTTCTAACTGGTTTCTTAAATTAAGTGTGGGTGCGGAATAAGTTAAGATGTCTCAGAGTCATTTGTAATTAGGTAAAAGGTGTACCATGTGACAGCCAAAGGGTTAAGTAAGACATTGCATATGACTACTGAATTATTTATTGATGTTTGTAAAGTATCAGTTCATAACCTCACATTCAATCACCATATGCTTTTGTTAAGAAAATATAATTACAAATACTTTTCAAAGAATCATGGCACTAAATGTGTATGCAACATTTATTGAGAGAAAATGCACTTCTCTACCCTCAGATATGGATATGAGAGAGGGAATAGTCTCTCTCTCTCTCTCTCTCTCTCTCTCTCTCTCTCTCTCTCTCTCTCTCTCTCTCTCTCTCTCTCTCTCTCTCTCTCTCTCTTTTTTTTTTTTTTTTTTATTTAAACATAATTTATACAGAAGAACATGTACCCAAAGGCGCACTGTCGTGTGCTACCTATTCTAAGGGTACTACAATCTATTTCTCTACAATATTTACAAGACTTAAAAATAGAAAATATACAAGATGGTCAGCATGTAAATGGAGCACTGTTCTTTTCACTTCACTAGCACTGCACTACACTGAGTGTCACGTCACAAAGAGTGTCAGAGGAGTTGGCAGTGTCTGTCTCCACTTATGTGCCATCAGTTTGACACTGTGTGTGTTCATCTCCTGGACGTGAGGCACCGCGGCCGTGAACAAGTTCCACATCCTGGAGACGCGTCCTGCGAAGGTGCGTTGATGCTGACACCCGTGGGATCGCGGCACCTCTACGGCGTCACCACCATTGAGCACCGTTCTCGTGCTCCGTGCGGTGACTCTCAGAGGATGACGCAGCCCTGCCAGATGTGGCACTCTTTGCACCTGTGCCTTATGGAACACTACGATTGCCGCCACATCTCTGCGGTGTTCCAGTGAATCAAGGGACGCTCAGGCTCTGGGTGAGGTGGTATTGCAGCATCTACTAGCCGTATGGCGCGGCGTTGGATGCTGTCCAGTCTCCTTCTGTGTGTGGCGGCACAGGACATCCAGGAGAGAGCTGCGTACTCAAGGTGGGGCCGCACCTGTGCCTTGTACAGCAGCAGTCTCCCTTCCTGTCGAGGAAACTGGCGATCCTTCTGAGAGCGGAGATCCTGTGAGAGGCTTTCTTGGCAATGGATTTGACATGGCTGTCAAACCTCAGCCCTCGATCCACCTCCACTCCAAGTATCTTGACGTCATCTTGGAGTGGGAGAGCAGCAGCCAAAGACAACTTTCCTGCCATTGCTGCCATGGCGGCTGGGGACCGAGAGACAACCATTGCCTGTGTCTTCTCCGGCGCGAATGTCACTTGCCAGCGAGCACCCCACTCCTTTATCACTCGTAGCTGCTGATTGATGGCCTCAGCAGCCCGCCCACTGTCCTGGCGTGGATAGGTATAGGAGAGGGTGCAGTCATCAGCATAGGCCTTGACTCCTGGCAGTAGCTGGAGAAGATCATCCACATAGATATTCCACAGGAGTGGGCCAAGAATTGAACCCTGTGGCACTGATGCCTCCACAGGCAGGGACTCAGATGTTTGCCCGTTGACAACCACCTTGAGGCTTCTGTCCTGCAGGTAATTTCCCAGGAGTCGTAGCAAGCCACCCTGGATGCCTTTAGCATCTCTCTCTCTCTCTCTCTCTCTCTCTCTCTCTCTCTCTCTCTCTCTCTCTCTCTCTCTCTCTCTCTCTCTCTCTCTCTCTCTCTCTCTCTCTCTCTCTCTCTCTGCTAGGAGTTATATTAGTGTGTTGGTGTTGAGTTGGCAGTATACCTTCAGTTTTTCCCCTATAGTGATGATAACCCCTTCAATACTGAGACGCATTTTTACCTTGAGTTTTTGGTGGGATTACACGATTTTGTTAGCATTAAGAAGGCTCTATGGAGGTCAGAAGATTAATGGCCAGAGTCTTCACTAATTAAATGCCCACATAAGTTTCTGAAGCTGTGTAAAATCACCAAATAGTAAGTAAAAGTAATATGAAAGTGCGTCCTGGTACTGAAGGGATTAATACAATACCCGAGGCAGGGAATTGAAGCCTCTGTTAATGGGATCGTACCCTCTTGAGATCTTTCCCATAAGTGGTTCATCTCTTTTCTCCAGAATTTTTAGTATTTTTAGTGGTTAGTTGAGTAAGTAGATTATAAAATGAATTAGGCGAGAAATTTGCTCTCTCTCTCTCTCTCTCTCTCTCTCTCTCTCTCTCTCTCTCTCTCTCTCTCTCTCTCTCTCTCTCTCTCTCTCATTTCATCATTTTTTACGTGGTCATGGAAGCTCGGAAGTTAATTAACATTTTATTATTTTATTTTTCTCTTCATGAAATGTAAAAAAAAAAAAAAAATGGTTCACCGTGTTAATATTATTTCATACTTTCTCATTTCACGATTAATGCAAATTTCAGAAGGGCATAATTTACTTCCGATGAAAAGAAAGCAAAGATTATGAATAAATATTGTTCTTTTATATCCTCCTCCTCCTCCTCCTCCTCCTCCTCCTCCTCCTCCTCCTCCTCCTCCTCCTCCTCCTCCTCCTCCTCCTCCTCCTCCTCCTCCTCTCTCTCTCTCTCTCTCTCTCTCTCTCTCTCTCTCTCTCTCTCTCTCTCTCTCTCTCTCTCTCTCTCAGAGCTGATTGACTGACTGACTGACTGGCTAGCTGCAATTTTAATCAGTATTGCTTCACAAGATTTGCTCTCTCTCTCTCTCTCTCTCTCTCTCTCTCTCTCTCTCTCTCTCTCTCTCTCTCTCTCTCTCATGGAAGTAAGGGTTTTATTATTCATATATTATTGGTTTTATTTTGCTCGTAAAATAACCAAGAAATCGAAGGCGCCTCTTTTAAAGCGAAACTTTAAGACACACACACACACACACACACACACACACACACACACACACACACACACACACACAGAGAGAGAGAGAGAGAGTTAGAGAGAGAGAGAGAGAGTGAGAGAGAGAAGCACGAGGAGTGTCGAGAGAAGGAGGGAAATGAGGAGACGGATACATGGAAGAGAGAGAGAGAGAGAGAGAGAGAGAGAGAGAGAGAGAGAGAGAGAGAGAGAGAGAATTTTCCTAATTTTTATCTTTTTTTTCCTTCCAGTTCTTCATCTTCGCGTAGTAATGTAATAAGCAATCCTCCTCCTCCTCCTCCTCCTCCTCCTCCTCCTCCTCCTCCTCCTCCTCCTCCTCCTCCTCCTCCTCCTCCTTCAGAATTCTAATTATTTGGATGAATTATCACCACACGAAAATAAAAATAAAAATAAAAATACAGGTTCTCTCATAAAAGAGGATAATAATTTGGTATTAAAGAGACCCCTTCATAGACATTAGGGAAGCAGGGGAGAGGAGGAGGAGGAGGAGGAGGAGAGAGAGAGAGAGAGAGAGAGAGAGAGAGAGAGAGAGAGAGAGAGGGTAGGGGACATCGGGGGGTTTGTCTGATATATGGTTGTAGCGGGATGTTTTGAAGAGGGAAGGAAGGGGACTGCTCTCTCTCTCTCTCTCTCTCTCTCTCTCTCTCTCTCTCTCTCTCTCTCTCTCTCTCTCTCTCTCTCTCTGAAGGGGGAGAAGAGAGATAAAAACAAAAATAGTGGACGTTATATAGAGGGACATGAATATTTTGGTCGTTGTGTCTCCTTCCTCGTAGACATCTTTCCTCATGCTGTAGTTTGTTGTTCCAGGAAGAAGATTGGTAGAGAAAAGAAAAAAGAGAAAAAAAAAACAGGGATACAAGCCTTTTTGTGGTGTTTAGAAGCATCATTGACTATTTGTGAAATGTGCTACGTTATCAATTCAACCTTTTCAGTAATAGGACACATTTTTACCTTGAGATTTGTGTACGATTAGACCATTTTATTGACATTAGGAAGGGTCTATGGAGGTCAGAAGATTAATGGACAGTCTTCATTATTTTTATACCCGCAACATGAGTTTCTGAAGCTGTGTAAAATCACCAAGTAGTAAGCAGAATGAATATGGAAACGTCATGTACTGAAGGAGTTAATATGTAAATGTTCCCTGCCCTTTTGTCTTCTTTTTTAATTGGTGTGAGAAGAAATAACTTGTATACCTGATAAGTTATATATATATATATATATATATATATATATATATATATATATATATATATATATATATATATATATATATATTTTCATTATATTCTTTCTATTGGATGTGGGAAGAAGGAAAATGATGCTCCACGATGTTTATTTGATGTGAATACACACAGTAATGTTGATTTTCCTTGTTATTAAATTTTGATGCCAGAGGAAAGATGTACGTTTACCATGAATTCTGTAATAACATGCAACATCTTTTTTTTCCTGTGTGTGTAATTCACTGTTTGATCTGCTGCAGTCTCTGACGAGACAGCCAGACGTTACCCTACGGAACGAGCTCAGATATGTGTGTGTGTGTGTGTGTGTGTGTGTGTGTGTGTGTGTGTGTGTGTGTGTGTGCGCGAGCACGCGCTTTGAGAGGAAGAAAAGAATAAAGTTCCATGTTGATATGATACGTAAAACAGATTCTTCCTATTTATTCATTTATTTTATTGTTATTATTATTTGTTTTATTATTATTTTTTACTTTTGCTTAATATAACAGGAATGTGTACCTCGTAGTCTATTTAATAAGTGAAGTATATGTTTTTATTTTATTTTACTTTCTTTGTGAAGTAAGCTAACACACACACACACACACACACACACACACACACACACACACTTCAAGAGACAATATCGTATGTATACTTTATTTTTTATTACATGACTGGCAAACACTTTCTCTTCCCTTTCCCTTCCGTTGAGAGAGACAAAAACAAAAGCTTAAATCACAGACACATTTCTTTATCACACCATGAATTTCACGGGTCATGTAGTACTGCTGGAGTCCCCCATCTATTCTGACACGTTTTCTTTTCTTTCTCCTTCCCTCTCGGTTTTCTTTCTCTCCCAGTGACGGACAGCTTGTAGTATTATTGCAGTTTCCCATCTCACTTCTTGTTTTTCTTTTACTTTTCGCTCGCTCTCTCTCTTTCTCTTCCCGTTTGGTTTTCTTTCACGTGATGGAGGGTAAACTATTATTGTCAGACGCCCCTGTTTGCCTAGCTGGGGGAAAGAGATAGCTAGCTGGGTTTTCTTTACTCTCTCTCTCTCTCTCTCTCTCTCTCTCTCTCTCTCTCTCTCTCTCTCTCTCTCTCTCTCTCTCTCTCTCTCTCTTAGTTGACTGGTTAGCTCAAACTATAATTTTTTTTTTTTTTTAGTTTCCGCAACCATGCTGTTATATTTCACACACACACACACACACACACACACACACACACACACACACACACACACACACACACACACACACACACATTATAGACCTCTTGTAGGTAATAGTGACAACAGTTTAGTCATTTGGTGTGCTCCTTGTTAGAACTCACCAATTTTGATAGACCTAAGCTAGACCAAGACGAAAAAAAAAAAAACATACATAGGCCTACATACCTTTACTTAATTCCTATAGGCCTCTTGTGTATGAAACCCCAACATAATTTATTCATCCCTTAGACTTTTTCCTTCCAAATAATTCCTCACTGCAGCTCTTGTGTGATAAACCAGTAAATTCTTCGCCCTTTTTGACTTCTGTTCCTCTGTGGTTTCTCATTGCAGTTCTCTCGTAGATAAACCAACAGCAGTTCATTCACCCCTTTGGCCACTGGTTGGTGTGTGCTTCCTCGTCGCAGTGTCTGTGATCTTGTGGCGGAGACAGCTCTTCTCGTGGCTGCGTGTGGCGGCGGTGGTGGTGGTGTGGTGGTGGTGGTGGTGGTGGCGGTATTGGTGCTGTCAAGGTGCAGGGCCCTCAGGGATTATTGTTAGGGCGCCTGCTGCTGGTGTCACTTCCATCCTGTGCTTCTCTGATTTGCTTCCATTGCGCATACATATATTCCTCTCTCTCTCTCTCTCTCTCTCTCTCTCTCTCTCTCTCTCTCTCTCTCTCTCTCTCTCTCTCTCTCTCTCTCTCTCTCTCTCTCTCTCTCTCTCACCATCACTACTTTCCAAAGACTTTAGTTGAAGATGTTCATGTTTTTTAAAGATATTTTGACTATTTTTATGGTTCTGATGATAGGTTAGTAATATTTCTAGTGTTTTTTAAAGGAGAAACTGTCTTGAAAACCCTGCTAGTCGTCTCTGTGGCCTTAGAAAATTGTCGTAGTGAAAGAACAAGGCGTTTCTGAATATGGCCATCTGTCTCTTTCTCTGTCTTCTCTTTCTTGTCTTGTCTTGTCTTGTCTTGTCTTGTCTTGTCTTGTCTTGTCTTGTCTTCCCTTCCCTTGTCTTCTCTTCTATTCTCTTCTATTCTCTTCTCTTCTCTTCTCTTCCCTTGTCTTCTCTTCTCTTGTCTTCTCTTGTCTTCTCTTCCCTTGTCTTCCCTTGTCTTCCCTTCCCTTCCCTTCCCTTCCCTTCCTTCTCTTCTCTTCTCTTCTCTTCTCTCTCTTCTCTTTCTTTTCTTTTCTTCTCTTCTCTTCTCTTCTCTTCTCTTCTCTTCTCTTCTCTCTCTCTCTCTCTCTCTCTCTCTCTCTCTCTCTCTCTCTCTCTCTCTCTCTCTTACATATGCCTAAACATGATAGAGGTTATGGAGGGAATAGGATCAATTTATCGGCCGTCGACCCCCCTGCTTCCTGCGTCTCCTGAATAAACAAACTTAGGAATTAATATGTCCCCAAGCCTTTCCTTCCCTCCCTTCTCCCTTTACCTGCCTGCCGTTGCCTTAACTTCCCTACCTCCCTTCTCTCTACCTTCCCTCCTTCTTTTTTACCTTCTCTCTCTGCCTACGTTTTTATTTTTCCTCTTTCCAGCGTTTTTCTCTATTTATTTTCACTTTCGTTTCCTTTCTCTACTTTTCCTCTTTCTTTTTTTACCTTTCCTCTCTACTTCGTGTTTATTTTTCCTCTTTCCAATGTTTTTCTCTCTTTCTTTCGTTTCACTTTCTTTTCCCTTTCTGTTTTACCTTTCTCTTCTTGCCTATTTCTATCTTCTTTCTTTCCCTCTACCTTTCCTCCTCCTTTAGATTACTATACGTATGGTTTCTTTCTCTTCCTTCTCTTTTTCTTTTTCCTCCTTCCTCCTTCCTTTTTTTTTTTTTTTTATTTCTCGAGTTTATCCTTCTTTCTGTTGTCTATCTTCAACTCACATTTTGCATAATTATTTCTCTCTTACTTTTCCTTCCTTCTTCAGAAATTAATACGTGTTTTCTTCCTCTTCCTGGTCTCTTCCTCCTCACTTTCCTTCGTTTTCATTGCTTTCCTCCTCCTCTTTCCCTAGAAATTAAGATATCTTGTGCTTCTTTATTTTTATTTTTATTTATATTTTTCTCCTTTCTTGCCTCACTCGAAAGGAGGAAATATGAAATAACCCTCATTTTCCTTACTTTCCTTCCTTTTCTCCATCGTAAAGAAGGAGAACATGGAATAACCTTATGATCATCTCTCTCTCTCTCTCTCTCTCTCTCTCTCTCTCTCTCTCTCTCTCTCTCTCTGTAATCTCAGTAAATAGCATATATAAGGAAACACATCGCTAGAATGGCCTTTTTCCCCTCCCTCTCCTTCCCTCCTCCCTCCATCTTCCTCCCCTTCTTTCTTCCATCTCCCCTTAAGCAAAACAAGAAACCATAATACCTTTTATCTCCCTCCTTCCCTCCCTCCCTCCGTCCCTCCTGTCTCCTTCCTGTTCTTAACTCCCTCTTCTTCCTTCTCTCCCCTCTCCCTCCCCTTTCCTCAGCGCCTCTTAAGCAAATAGAATACGATGAAAACACTGATTATTATTATTTTTTCGTCTTCTCCTCCTTTCCTTCCTTCCTTCTTCTTCCTTCCTTCCTTCCTTCCTTCCTTCCTTTGTTCTTTCGTCAATAGAGAGAAGAGAAAATTTTTATTGCTTGTTATTTTTTTGTTCCTACCAATCTTCATCTTTTATATCTCCCTCTCCCCCCCTTTCCCTCCGTCTCTCTCTCTCTCTCTCTCCCTCTCTCTCTCTCTCTCTCTCTCTCTCTCTCTTTCCCAGTGAAGCGCATAATAGGATAAAAACTAACTATTGATGATCAGTTTCCCCCTTTTTTTCCCTCTTCTTTCCTGTATCCTTCCGTTCCTTCGCATATCCTCCCTTCCCCTCCCATCCCCTTCTCTCCCCACCCCTCCCTTCAAAAAAAGGAACAGAATATTACCATTACCTGCCAATCCTTCGTATCTCTCTCTCTCTCTCTCTCTCTCTCTCTCTCTCTCTCTCTCTCTCTCTCTCTCTCTCTCTCTCTCTCTCTCTCTCTCTTTTCTTTATTTTTTCCCTCGATGAAAGAATGATAGCCGCAGATTTCTACCTCCTTTTAATTCCTCTCATCCTTCTCTCCTTCTTTTCCTCTTCCTCCTCCTCCTCAATTTCATGTATAAATATTCTGTGGTAATTTTTATGCACCAGAATACATCATTAGTGTTCCTCGTAATAAGAATTAAAACTACCTGCATATATATATTTTTTTTCTTTTCGTCTTTTTTTTCTTCTTTCCTTCCCCTGTATATAATCCGTTTTATTTATTGATTTGTTCGTGGTTAGGCAGAGTAAAATGCATTATTTGTTCCCGCCATTATAACTGAAATACTGTCTTCATATTTCTCTCACATCTCTTCCTTCTCCTTTTCCCCGCCTGTTCATCCCTTTTTACTCCTCCACCCCTATTCCCCTTTATACTTCATGTTTAATCCCTTCAGTACCAAGACATGTTTTCATATTCATTCTGCTCACTATTTGGTGATTTTATACAGCTTCAGAAACTTATGTAGGGGATTAAAATAGTGAAGGCTCCGGCCATTAATCCTCTGAACTTCATTGACCTTTCCTATGATAAATAAAATCGTCTAATCGTACCCAAAATTCAAGATAAGAATGCGTTCCAGTACTGAAGGAGTTCTCTTAGATTTTAGCCACAGAACAGTTAAGGCCAAATCTAAACAATCCTTCTTTCTTTACCTTTATATACCCATACATTTCACGTACATTATAGTTTCTACCTTCGCCAAACACAGATAAGTGAAAACCAAATCCACAAACAAGAAATTCCCATCTAACAAATAACGAAACAACAACAACAACAACAACAACAACCTTCTGTGCCCTTATATTTAATTATTTCAGTCTTTATCTTTGCCAAATAGAATACCAAGCATCTCTTCACCAACTCTCTCTCTCTCTCTCTCTCTCTCTCTCTCTCTCTCTCTCTCTCTCTCTCTCTCTCTCTCTCTCTCTCTCTCTCTCTCTCTCTCTCTCTCTCTCTCTCTCTCTCCATGCATCTCTTCATTTACTTCTCTCTTTCTCCCAGGTTACAAATCTTCCCGGACTCGTCTCGCTCTGGCTGCCTGGAGACGGAGAAACTACACAAGCGAATCATGCACTTGGATGCCGTCCAGTGTGGGATGTTCACCGTCGACTGTGATACTTGCTACACCGTATCCCAGACAGGTGAGAGTGCTAGGGGTGGAGGGATGACAGGACAAGACTAGCGGTATGTTAGTAATGTTAGGTATCGTAGCACAAGATCAGTAACGTGTTAAATCGTGTTATTCTTGAGACAGGTGACAGGTGCCTTGGGGGAGAAGGGAGGGAAAGGCTAATGATGTGTCACTAATGTGTGGTAAGGTAGAGTTTAACGTTTAATAGTGTTAGTTATTGAGAAGCCAAGTTTAATAGTAACGTGTTAAATCGTGTTATTTTCTAATCAGGAGAGGTGCTATGGTCGGGAGAAGCAGCAGTAGTAGTGTGTGTGTGTGTGTGTGTGTGTGTGTGTGTGTGTGTGTGTGTGTGTGTGTGTGTGTGTGTGTGTGTGTGTGTGTGTGTGTGTGTGCTTGCCAGATGCGCATGTGACGAGTAAATAGTACATGGTTGGACTGAATAGCCGGCGTGAATTCTGGAGCGAGGTAGAGGGCGAATTTAGTCTCCACAGAGAGGGAATGGAGCGGCGGGGCGGGGGAAGGGAGAGTGGTGGGTCAGGGGAGAGCTACAGTAGTGGTGGTGGTGGTTATAGAAGCAATTAAGGGCGTGAACTCGGCACAGCGCCCTGCTGTATCATGCTTTAAATGGGCCTAGGCAGTAGTAGCCCGGCCCCGGCGGTGCCCCCCAGCGGCCAGCGGGGCTTATTGATTGTCTCCATATCACGACGGATGAGCTACTGTGGCGGGCTGGGGCGCCGCGGCCAGGCAGGTTTAAGCCGGCCTGACGCGGAGAGTATTGCCGCAGC
The DNA here is from genome assembly GCF_017591435.1 of Portunus trituberculatus. Lineage (NCBI taxonomy): Eukaryota > Metazoa > Arthropoda > Malacostraca > Decapoda > Portunidae > Portunus > Portunus trituberculatus. The sequence goes on from NC_059294.1 coordinate 9,458,380, forward strand.
CCCGCAGCGGGAGGCAGACAGCGCCGGGCGGATTGCACCAAAATATTGTCAGGACCTCCACGCTGAGGCTGAAGACGACTTCTTGAACGATGATTGGTCACGAAAGTAATATACCTCCCGTGCCGATACCAGGGCTAATGCACGGCGGGGGCGGCCTTATTGGACCAAGATTGCTCTGCCTTGGGGAGCGCCCGCTTCTTCCAGGTTCCGCTATACACCATCACACAGGTTCATCATCATCATATATATATATATATATATATATATATATATATATATATATATATATATATATATATAGAGAGAGAGAGAGAGAGAGAGAGAGAGAGAGAGAGAGAGAGAGAGAGAGAGAGAGAGAGAGAGAGAGAGAGAGAGAGAGAGAGAGAGAGAGAGAGAGAGAGAGAGAGAGAGAGAGAGAGAGAGAGAGAGAGAGAGAGAGAGAGAGAGAGATCAACGGAATATGTGTTGTCAAGATCGTAGGTTTAGAAGACTGTTTTGTGATGAGAACACGTTTCCCTTCACGGCCATGGGTGCCGTGCTGGCTGCTGGCCGTGCCTGTACCTGATGATGAGTGTCTTGTTCGCATTATTCACTACGCGGCAGACCTTTTAAGCCGTTGTTCATTACCTGGCAAGGGGTTCTCGCCACTACCACACCACCTGCACTCACTGCCTCGAGTTACTGCTGCTGGTGGCTTTTGTTGAACTTTAAATGTCTCGTCCATCACGGAAATAAATACCTGTGTGGCGTTTTTATTTGCAATTACGTCATGAGGAATACCCCGCACTGTGAACCCTCCGCGCTGACACCCCGGGAGGCGAGTAAATACCGCCCCACTACGCGCCTCGCCGCTCCTCACACGTGTTAGGCTCAGGCTGTCTGGACCCCGATGACCCTGACGTGCGGGGCGCCTGGCGAAATCCTATGCAAGGGGAGGAGGAAGGGAGGCAGGTGAGGTGAGGATGGGGTGCCTGCATTTTCGGTCTGCTGGATTGGACCGGAATGGACTGGGTCGAGATGGACTAAACTTGAGTGGGCTGGGCTGGGATAAACTGGGGTGGGCTGGGATAGACTGGGGTGGGCTGGGATGGACTGGGGTGGGCTGGGATGGACTGGGGTGGGCTGGGATGGACTGGGGTGGGCTGGGATAGACTGGGATGGACTGGGGTGGGCTTGGGTAGACTGGGGTGGGCTGGGATGGACTGGGGTGGGCTGGGATAGACTGTGGTGGGCTGGGATAAACTGGGGTGGGCTGGGATGGACTGGGATGGACTGGGGTGGGCTGGGATAGACTGGGATGGACTGGGGTGGGCTGGGATAAACTGGGGTGGGCTGGGATGGACTGGGGTGGGTTGGGCTGGGGGGTATGGACTGTGGTGGGCTGGGATAGACTATGGTGGGCTGGGATGGACTGGGATGGGTTGGGTTGGACAGGGGTGGATGGAGTTGGTCAGGGTTTAGTTGGTGTTGGTTGGTAGGTGCATCATTCATGGTCTTTCATGCACCGTGGCGTCATTGTTCCCGTTGCTGGCGTGACGTACCGCAGGCGACGCACCTTTGGGAAGGGAGAGGAAGAAAAGAAACGGCCGCCAGTAAAGGAGGCAGCGGTGGTGTGTCGCGGAGAACAAAGCGTTTCATTGGGCTCTTTGTTCATATTTAATTACCAATTACTGCTGTACCGATCTTTCTGCCGCGGACTACACACGTAATGCGTCCAATATTCATGCAGGAGAGAGAGAGAGAGAGAGAGAGAGAGAGAGAGAGAGAGAGAGAGAGAGAGAGAGAGAGAGAGAGAGAGAGAGAGGTGTAAATCAGTTTGGTCGCAGCTGGTTGTGGGGGATATTAGGACACTATATTTCGAGTTACCCAGTGACCTTGTTTGCGTGAGAGAGAGAGAGAGAGAGAGAGAGAGAGAGAGAGTACGCGGATGAGTGGTTATGGTGATTGGCACTCCTCTGGCCCTCCCCTCTCCTCACTGATGGCTCTCACTGTGTCACCCCGCCACACGCCCCCATGGAAATGCCCCCGCCTCCTCATGTCCCTACCTAGCCCCTCCTTCCTTCCTTCCTTCCTTCCTTCCTTCCTTCCTTCCTTCCTTCCTTCCTTCCTTCCTTCCTTCCTTCCCTCCCTCCCTTCCTGGCTCTCTCCATTCCTTCCCTCCTCCTCCTTCTGTTCATCCATCCATCCATCCATCCTTTCTTCCATACCTCCATTTTCTTCTTCGTTTCTTCCTGTCTCCCTACCTTTATTCCTTCCTTGCTTCCTTCCTCCGTCTCTCTCTTCCCTTTACATTAATTTCCTTTCATCAGTTTTCAAATTTTTTCTCTAATTTCCTCCTTCCTTCCATCATTACTTTTGTCTTTTATTTCCCCTATTCGTCGTTCGTTCGTTCGTCGCTTCCTTCCTTCCTTCCTTTCTTACTTTCTTCCTTTCCTTCCTTTCCTTTTTCCTTTCCTTTCCTTTCCTTCCTCCTCCTTCCTCTTCTTATTTCGTCCTTGTGTCACCGGATATCTGCATTTCAATTAATACTCTCTCTCTCTCTCTCTCTCTCTCTCTCTCTCTCTCTCTCTCTCTCTCTCTCTCTCTCTCTCTCTCTCTCTCTCTCTCTCTCTCTCTCTCTCTCTCTCTCTCTCTCATCTCACCTTTAGAAATCTGCCTTTTTTTTTCTTAAACTTATTCTCAGTACGTCTTTATTCCTTCCCTTCTTTCTTTATCTTTTTTCTTTTTCTTCTTTCTTTTTCTTCTTATCTGAATGGCGCTCTTTTCCATCGCCTTTTATGGCCTCAAGTCCCTTATCGCGGCCCAGCTTGGCTTATCAGATGGCTGTGTTTTCATTGATGCTTATCTGCTAAGTGGAATGTTGGCTTTAGTGAGTCACAGATTGGGTGTCTTAAGATTCTGTTCTCTTGGCTTTGTGTGGCTTGATTGGACGACTGATTGACCGACTGATTGATTGATTGATTAGGTGGTTTATTGATTGGCTGGCTTACTGACTGACTGAATAATTGACAGAGCGAATGAATGAGTAAGTAGTTGCGTGGCTGCATGAATGATAGATTGACTGTATAAATTAATTGATGACGTATTCACTGACTGACTGACTGACTGACTGAATGAATGAATGAATACTAAGTAGCTACATTACTGACTGACTGGCTAACTGACTGACTGACATGTTGACTTTTGACGAACTGGCGCCCTCACTCCCTCCCTCATTAACAGGCTTTTCTCTCTCCACGCCCCTCTCCCTCCCTGTTATGTACGCTTTCCTTGTCTTATCAGCTTGGTGTCTTTTTTCCCACACCCTCTTGTAGGCTGCGTGTTGGGGCTTGCGTGTTCCCCTGGCTCCGTGGGGCTTCACTATTAGGGCTCCGTAGGACTGAAGGGCGGGGAGGATCTTTTGACCTGCCCTTATCCCCCCTCTCCCTTTCTCTCTTTCTTTTTCTCTTTTTTTTTTCTTTCATTCTTTGTCCATTAATTTTTATATTTAATTACTCTTTGTTGTTCATCTTATTTTTCTTTTCTAGTTTGCTATTTTCTTTCAGTTTTCTGTGTAGTTTCTATTCCTGTTATTGCCTTATTTCTTTCTTTTCTTTCCTTTTCTACTGTTTTTTTTTTTTTTAGTTTATCCTCCTTCTTTCGTTGTTCATTTATTCATTCTTTCATTTCTATGGTCGTACGTTTTTCTCATCAAAGTCTTACTGTGTTTCTTTCTCTCGGCTTTTCTGCTCCTCCATTCATGTTATATATTTATTTTTCACGTCGCCTCTCCTGTTTTGTTTTCCTACCATATCTTCCTTCCTTCCTTCCTTCCTTCCTTCTTTTCCTTTTGTATCGCCTCTTCAACCTCCCACTATTTTTTGCTTCTCTGGTCCTGATTATTTCGCTTCCTCCTTCCTCCTCCTCCTCCTCCTCCTCCTCCTCCTCCTCCTCCTCCTCCTCCTGCTCCTTTTTCTTCCCTCCTTCACCTCTTCTTTCCCCTCGAGCACCTTCACACTAAAGTTCACAGGGTCCACTTTCTCCCCACTCTCCCTTCTCCCCTCACTGTACCCTTTCTCACCCCCTCGCTCTCCCCTCTCCCAAAACCACCACCACCATCACAACCTGGCTTAGAGTGGAGTTCAGGAATTTCCATAGACTTACCTGTCTTTGCCTTGGACTTAGAGAGAGAGAGAGAGAGAGAGAGAGAGAGAGAGAGAGAGAGAGAGAGAGAGAGAGAGAAGGTGGGGGGAGGTCAGGGAGGGCAAGGAAAATTATTGTAACTGTTAGAGGGAGAGGAGGAGGAGGAGGAGGAGGAGGAGGAGGAGGAGGAGGACATGGAGACAAAACATAGCCCATTAGGGTGAGGAAAACTGGAGGGAAGAGGGAGATGGAGAGATGGAGGGAAGAAAAAAGAGGAAACAAGGAGATAAGAGATACAAGGGAAGGATACAGAAGAGATATAAAGAAATGGAGAATATAAATGGAGAAGAGGAGGGGAGAAAACGAGGAAGGAAGGGAGAGAGAAAAAAAATGGAAAAGTTACTGATGAAAAGAGAGAAATTGTATTTGAGGAGAGAGAGAGAGAGAGAGAGAGAGAGAGAGAGAGAGAGAGAGAGAGAGAGAGAGAGAGAGAGAGAGAGAGAGAGAGAGAGAGAGAGAGAGAGAGAGAGAGAGAGAGAGAGAGAGGTCATTGCAGGTCTTGCCGGAATCAATAGATTGTAGAGTGGCATCCGCGGGCCACTCGTCGTCCACCACCACCACCACCACCACCCATTCAAAAGTGCCCCCTCCTCCTCTCTTCCCCTCCCGGCCACCTCCTCTCACTCATTGTCCCCTCAGAGCTCACCTCCACCCGCTGAATACTCATGACCTCACGCGCGGATCTCCCCTCTCACCTCTCTCTCTCTCTCTCTCTCTCTCTCTCTCTCTCTCTCTCTCTCTCTCTCACACACACACACACACACACACACACACACACACACACACACACACACACACACACACACACACACACACATCTCCTTCATTAGTGTTATTATCATTATTTGCCTCATTCCCATTTCATGCCAAGTCATTTCTTTATCTATATCTTCATCATTGTCGTCATCATTAGTCTGATTTAACCCTTTCGATACTGAAAAGCATTTTTACTTTGATTTTTTGGGCATGATTAGACGATTTTATTGGCATTAGGAAGGGTATATAGAGGTCAAAAGATTAATGGCCAGTCTTCACTATTAATCAGAATGAATATGAAAACGCGTCATAGTACTGGAGAGGTTAAAATTTATATGCTACTCACAATTTGGTTCATTTCTGCCCATTGCTGTAAACTTATCTTTCTCTCGATATTTATGTTCTTTAAGTCGTCAGTGTGTTGCTCTAATTTTCTGTCTATTAATCTATATTGCTAAACTACAGTCAAGATTTAAAAGTCAATTAACGTGTCACTTTTTCCTTTCATGTGTTTGGCGTCTTTCAATCTTACTCTTTTTATTGTCCTTGGCCAGCTTTCCCTTCTTACGTGAAAAAAAGTCCACTCGTCTACTCATCTTCGTCCTGAACTTCCTAGCTGATAGAGGCCTAGGAGATTAACCCCTTCAGTACTGGAACGCATTTTTTACCTTGAGTTTTGGGCATGATTGGGTGATTTTATTTAGATTAGGAAGGGTCTTTTCAGGTCAGAAGATTAATGACCTGAGTCTTCATTATTCTAATCCCCACATAAGCATCTGAAGCTGTATGAAATCACCTAATAGTAAGCAGAATAGATATGAAAATGCGTCATGGTTCTGAAAGGGTTAAAGGAGTAGATTGAGGGAAAAATACAGAAGATACGTGTAGAATTATATGTGACACGACACTCAACCTCAGCAGCACCAGTGACAATTCTGGCGATACACAAGAAGTTTGGCCTCTACATTCCCTTCCCAGCAGCAGTGTTTCGTACCCCACCACCCATGCCAGCACCCATTGCAGTAACTCACGCCTAGATCCTTGTGTCTCTCTTCCATTCCACCATATGCTGAACCCTTACTGCTACCATGCTCTTTACTTGGCCCTCTCAGTCCCCTCAGACTCCACCCTCACCTCATATCCAGTATCCAATCCATTATTTGAGTTATCCATCTACAAAACACACCAAAAACACTCAAAACACATTTTTCTCATGTAATTAAATTTTGAACGTATTTCCTTTTCCTTTGTCCCTGCTACAATACTCTTCACTCACACTCATCCAAGCCATCCCTCTTGAAAATACACCAAAAACATTCAAAACACATATTTTTCTTATCTAACTATGTAAATTTTGAACATATTTCCTTTCCTTTCTCAAATACCCTTCACTCACGCATCCAAAGCATCCCTCTTGAAAACACACAAAATAACACCAAATATTAGTTTTCCCTTTATTTATTTATTTATTTATTTTTATTTATACCATGTGGGCTTTTCACGGGAATTTCTGGGCTAAAGGAGATACTTTTCGGGGTGCCTCCTATCTCAAAGCCCACCCGCTAAGAGACCGTTGCCCCGAGTGAGGAAGCCCAACCTACATTCTGACCGTGGACAGGATTCGAACCCGTGCGCTTGGAGACCCCTCGGACCCCAAAACACGCATGGTTCCACTGTACCACC
>NC_059294.1:9472500-9482500 GCF_017591435.1 Portunus trituberculatus
ACTGGCACACACACACTCCCGGTAGCTCAGTGGTTAGAGCGCTGGCTTCACAAGCCAGAGGACCGGGGTTCGATTCCCCGGCCGGGTGGAGATATTTGGGTGTGTCTCCTTTCACGTGTAGGCCCTGTTCACCTAGCAGTGAGTAGGTACGGGATGTAAATCGAGGAGTTGTGACCTTGTTGTCCCGGTGTGTGGTGTGTGCCTGGTCTCAGGCCTATCCGAAGATCGAAAATAAGGAGCTCTGAGCTCGTTCCGTAGGGTAACGTCTGGCTGTCTCGTCAGAGACTGCAGCAGATCAAACAGTGAAACACACACACACACACACACACACACACACACACACACACACACACACACACCTCCATACTCACTGCGGAAGTCATGAGAGCGCACGCCGTCATGTTGCAAAGCACGTGTGTTGCTACTCAGTGTTGCACCTGAGATGAGTCACCCACACGCCAGCACACACTTCCTTACCAGACCTTAAGCATCCTCTCAAGTGCTGACGGGTTGGCGGAGGGAAGGGAGAGAGGGTGAGAGGAAGATGAGGAAGAAGATGAGGCGGTAATGAAGTGGGAAGAGCTGGAGGAGGTAAGGAGGGGAGACAGGTAATGGAGGGAATGTATTAGAAGGTCGCGAATGAGGAAGCGGAAGGGTGGGTATTACGTGGAAGCAAGAGGCCTGAGGGAAAGACAAGAAGAATGTGTATGAGGAAAGAAAACGTGGAAAGTTCGGAGAAAGACTCACATGTAGGCTGTTGGTAAAGTTGAAGGCGGAATGAAAAAAAAAGAAGAAAAAGAAAACAAAAACAGGAGGAGAATGTACAAGAAGAAAACGGGGAGGAATTTCATCCGGGATAAACTCAAATAACATCCGCTGGTTGAAAAGAAAAAAAATGGGGGAAAGAACATGAAGAAAGGAAGTAAGGAGGTCGGGGATGAAGGAAGGAAAAGGCGAGGAACTATCACTGGTGAACTACCATGTAAGGACAACAGGTATTAGTGCTCTCAAAGTTTGGAAACCTTGCAAAAGTCACCTGCTAATCTCACCTATCCCTTCCTCCTCCTCCTCCTCCTCCTCCTCCTACCTGTCTGTCATGAGTTCCTGCGCGTGTCTTTCTTCTTTCTTCCCTACCTTCACCTCCTCTCCCATCCCCTCTTCCTCCACTCCTTTCCTCCTCTCTTTACCCGTTCCGCACCTGGTCTCTACTACTTCTAACTCCTTCTTGTCCTATTTCTCTTACTTTCATAACCTCACGTCCTCATAACATCCACTTCCATTAACCTCATTACCTCTAGTTTAGCTGAACCTCATAATCTCCATTAATTTATTTATATATACACACTCTACTATTTCATATTCTTTCTTCTCCTATTTCTCTTGCTTTCATAACCTCATGTCCTCATAACCTCCATTGCCATTAATCTCATTACCTCTAGTTTAGCTGAACCTCATAATCTCCATTGACTTATTTATAGCTTAACTTCACAGGCTCTAAAACTTACAACCCTATACTACATTACCATCTTTATTTTACTATTTAATAATCTCATATTTTTTTTAAGTCTCGTTGGGTTTAATCCTCGTAATTTCTCATTCAAAAAAAAATATATTCTATCGTTTCCTGTGACATCATCTGAACTTCATTATTTGCCCCACCTCCCACCACTCACAAAGGAATACAGAGGAAGTTTAAACAGCGACAGGTCGTGATGTCCTTACTAGACTGTTTAGGACTTTTGGTAACTTCTATTCTTCTCTATTAATTTCTCCAGCACCAGGACGCGTGTTTATATTAATTCTGGATACTATTTGGTGATTTTATACAGCTTCAGAAACATGTGCTGGGATTAGAATTATAAAGACTCTGCCCATTAATCTTTTGACATCCATAGATCCTTCCAAATGCAGATAAAATCGTCTAATCATACCACAAAATTCAAGGTAAAAATGCGTCTCAGTATTGAAGGGATTAATGGGAAAGACAGGAGAGCACTTCATTCCTCTTCCTCCTTTGTCACACCCATTAACTCTTTCTATTCTCACTTCTCCTGTATCAATCTCATAATTTCGTAACTTCATAACTACTTTTTCTATTTCCTTCTCTTAACTCCTCCTGACCGGTTTTCTCTCTCTCTCTCTCTCTCTCTCTCTCTCTCTCTCTCTCTCTCTCTCTCTCTCTCTCTCTCTCTCTCTCTCTCTCTCTCTCTCTCTCTCTCTCTCTCTCCCTCCTCCTCCTCCTTCTTCCTCTCCCTCCCTCACCTGTAATAATTGTAGGCCTCTCTTACACTCTCACCACTCTTCCCTCTCCCCTCTCCCTCTCCCTCTCCCTCTCCCCTCACTCGTCACCTGCCTCTCTTTCAATTAGTCGCGGTAAATAATGCTGAAATGTGATGAATTTGGATTAAAAAAGTTTCTACGCTTGTTCGGGTTTATCATTCGTAACGCAGCTGTGTGTGTGTGTGTGTGTGTGTGTGTGTGTGTGTGTGTGTGTGTGTGTGTGTGTGTGTGTGTGTGTGTGTGTGTGTGAGGGGCTTCCAGCTGACTGTTACTCATGTTTCCCCGCTTTGGTTGTGGTTTGAGAGAGAGAGAGAGAGAGAGAGAGAGAGAGAGAGAGAGAGAGAGAGAGAGAGAAACCACATGCAACTCTACGGTTTCACTTTTTCCCTCGTTTTTGTATTTTTTCGTGTTTTTTCCCTCTCTTTTTTTCGCTGCTTGTAATCCTGGCGCACTGTTTTTATGCAGTCCTGTTTGTACGGAAATTTTATCCCTTTTCCTCTCTCTCTCTCTCTCTCTCTCTCTCTCTCTCTCTCTCTCTCTCTCTCTCTCTCTCTCTCTCTCTCTCTCTCTCTCTCTCTCTCTCTCTTCCCCCTTCGGCCCTCGAATAGCTGCCGTTGGGGCCGAAATGAGTTTGTAGCGAATGTTTTTGCTTGCCCGTGTGTGTGTGTGTGTGTGTGTGTGTGTGTGTGTGTGTGTGTGTGTGTGTGTGTGTGTGTGTGTGTGTGTGTGTGTGTGTGTGTTGGGAGAGGTAGCATTCTGTGTATGTATGTTCTCGTATGTATGTATTTTCTCTCTCTCTCTCTCTCTCTGGCTCTCTCTCTCTCTCTCTCTCTCTCTCTCTCTCTCTCTCTCTCTCTCTCTCTCTCTCTCTCTCTCTCTCTCTCTCTCTCTCTCTCTCTCTCTCTCTCTCTCTCTCACACACACACACACACACACACACACACACACACACACACACACAAGCACAACTATTCTGGCTTTTACTTGAGAGAAGGGAGAGAGTGGAGGAAGAAACTATAAAATTGCTTCTCAAAATGCACTCTCCTACATACACGGAGAGAGAGAGAGAGAGAGAGAGAGAGAGAGAGAGAGAGAGAGAGAGGAGTCGCCTGAATACACGATCCATTCACAGGAATTTTACTAATAACGTTAAACATTGGATGGCACAATAAATTTAGCATCACAGTGTCACGGAGAGAGAGAGAGAGAGAGAGAGAGAGAGAGAGAGAGAGAGAGAGAGAGCGCACCTGGCCAGAATTCAATACCCGCGTGGTGCTGTGTGGCTGAAAATACAAATGAATGAGGCAAACTTGCAATGTGGATGTTTTCATTATCGGGTCGCCTCGTGCATGATGGCGGCGCGCGCTGACAAATTACCACAAATGGACAATGCAATCATAAACTGTGTACTTGCAACGCCACCAACCTAACACACACACACACACACACACACACACACACACACACACACACACACACACACACACACACACACACACACACACGTAAGTACATAAATATTTCGTTAGCTTGGTATTAGATAACTATATGAACATAATTAAGGATACAATTACTTTATAAACGAAATATTTGATGGCCGTTCTTCTCTCGGCATCATAAAGTACAGCGTAAGAATGTCACCATTTTTTACTTTATATACGAGATTTGAGAAAAACAACCTGAAACCAACATACACACACACACACACACACACACACACACACACACACACACACACACACACACACACACACACACACACACACACACACACACAGAGAGAGAGAGAGAGAGAGAGAGAGAGAGAGAGAGAGAGAGAGAGAGAGAGAGTGATGCTGATAATGGAGAACAAAAAACATCATGGCTGTCGCTTGCCAAAATGAAGCCAAATAACAGTTTCCAATGGCATGCTTTTTCCAAGGCTAATAAAACTGCGATGGAAACGTTACTATTTGCTTTTCATGGCCTCTCCTCTATACGCTCCCCTGGTGGTGGTGGTGGTGGTGGTGGTGGTGGTGGTGGTGGTGGTGGTGGTGGTGGTGGTGGAAAGGAAAGAAGGAAGGAGGGAGTTAATGTGAGAGCTTTGTGGTGACCCGCTTATTGGATGACAGAATGGTGGTGGTGGTGGTGGTGGAGGTCAAGGAAGGTCATGAGAGGTCAAGGACGAACGCAAAAAATCATTACTAAAGTCGGTGGAGTCACAAGGACCTTCAGTAATTTGGCACGTACACACACACACACACACACACACACACACACACACACACACACACACACACACACACACACACACACACACACACACACACACACACACAGTTTATTGATGCGTGAGTTTCAAAGTGATATTTCAACAACATAAGTAATACAAAATTGATAATACATAATATTTTATAAGATACATTACACACAAGCATTTTTTTTCTTCATTAATACATGATGTGAATAAATTTTTTTTGGGGGGCTGGGGTATTCAAGCTTTTACCCGAAGTCAGTGCATTTTTCACCCATTTTCACTTAATTTTGAAGCTTTATTATTATTTCATTGCTATTTTTGCGGACAATCGTGATAATATATTGAACTTGCGCTCCTCTCTCCCTCAACTTATTATAACGTATATCTTGAAAACTTTGCTAGCGTCCTAAGAGAAAAAACAAATGTGGTAACTTTCGGAGGGATGGTGCAGTGTCAGGGCAGCTTTCATTATTATTATTTTTATTATTATTATTATTATTATTATTATTATTATTATTATTATTATTACTATTGCTGCTACTGCTTTTGTTATTGTCACCGCCACTGCTACTGCTATTTCTGTTGTTACATCTACTCTTACTACTACTGCTATTCCTACTGCTGCTACTACTATTCCTACTGCTACTACAATTCCTACTGCTACTGCTATTCCTACTGCTACTACTATTCCTACTGCTACTGCAATTCCTACTGCTACTACTCCTACTACTTCTGCTTACTACTACTACTACTACTACTACTACTACTACTACTACTACTACTACTACTACTACTACTACTACTACTACTACTACTATACGAATAATTTCTCACAACCAAACTCACATTAACCTAAACCCAATGAACTACAGGTGGTCTAATGTATATATAAGCCAATGCATGAATAATATCTTTCCTTATGTCACCTCGATTCTCTCCCTCGCCTCCAGAACCGCTTCCACGACGTCCACACGCCGCAGGACACGGTGCAGCAGTACGTGGAGAAGTTCAACGAGATACGAGATGGCACCACCTTCGCCGGCACTCAGACAACGGGCTCCGGGTCCTAATTCACTGTTATTTCTCTCTCTCTCTCTCTCTCTCTCTCTCTCTCTCTCTCTCTCTCTCTCTCTCTCTCTCTCTCTCTCTCTCTCTCTCTCTCTCTCTCTCTCTCTCTCCTCTCTCTCTCTTATTCCTGGATCATTTGTCTTTTTTTTTTCTTAGTTTCCTCTTGCTCTCCTGTGTCTCTCTTGTATGATTTCTCTCTTCTTTTTTGTTATTTTTTCCTCTTCATCTGTTTCCTCTGTCTCTCAAATTTTTCTTCTTTTTCTGCCTTTCTTTCCTTTTTTCCTTCTCCCATATTTCTTTCTTCTCATTTATTTTCATCTCTCTCTCTCTCTCTCTCTCTCTCTCTCTCTCTCTCTCTCTCTCTCTCTCTCTCTCTCTCTCTCTCTCTCTCTCTCTCTCTCTCTCTCTCTCTCTCTCTCTCTTGTATGATTTTCTCTTCTTTTCTTATCTTTCCTTTTCATCTGTTTCCTCTCTTTCTTTTTAATTTTTCCTTTCTCCCTTTCTTTCCTTTCTTTCTTCTCCCTTCCGTCACTGCCTCCTCCTCCTCCTCCTCCTCCTCCTCCTCCTCCTTCTCCTGTTTCCCACTTCTTTCTTTTCCTCCTCGGTTGTGTTCTTTTTTCTCTCTTTTTGGTAATTTTCCCTTCATCCACTCTTTCCTTTTTTTCACTTTCCGTCTTGCTTTTCCTATTTGCATCTTATTACTGTCTTTAACCTCAGTTTTACTCTATCTACTTTTAGCCCCCTCTTTAATTTCTCTCCTCTATGGCACATTTCGGTTTCAGCCCCCTCCTCCTCCTCCTCCTCCTCCCCCTCCTCCCCCAATCTCTCTCCTTACTGCCTCCATCCAACCTTTCATTTTCTCTCGTATTCAAAAATTTCCTTGAGGATTTTTCGCTCATTTCCTTTCGTATCCTTTCATAAAAGATGTGATGAGAAGGTGATTCCCCTCCACTATTATCCTGTTCTATCCCTTTTCTCTCTTCTATAGGGATATTCTGTGTCTCCTTTTCCCCTCTCTCCCCTCTCCCATTACCACAGCGTATCCTATCCATCGTTCCTTTCTCTCCCTTCGTTATTATTCGTCTAGTATTCCTACTTGTATATGACCTATAGAGCTTTTTTTTTTTCCCTCTGTTCCCCTCTCCCTTGTTTCCTTGTTTCCTTCTCTCCCCTCCCCTCTCGGCTCAGGATCCTAACATAATCATCCTGTATCACCATCCCTCATCTCCCTCATCTCATTACTTTCCCCTCCCTGCCTCCTTCCTGTCAAAAGTTAATTCCCTTACCTTTCCTCCCCCCCTCTCTCTCTATTAAATAATTCCTAGTTTTCTTTTTTCTTTATTTCTCTTTTTTTTGTGTTGCCTTCACTTGAAAATGATCCTCTTATTACATACATATTCTCTCTCTCTCTCTCTCTCTCTCTCTCTCTCTCTCTCTCTCTCTCTCTCTCTCTCTCTCTCTCTCTGTAAGAAAAGAATGTGATTTTGTAATTTATAATAAATTTGCATATAAAGTTTAGTGTGCACTTTCTTTCAGAGTGAGAGAGAGAGAGAGAGAGAGAGAGAGAGAGAGAGAGAGAGAGAGAGAGAGAGAGAGAGAGAGAGAGAATGCAAGTTTGTAATTCATAGATTTACATAATAAACCACTGTATATTTCCTTCAGAGAGAGAGAGATAAAGAGAGAGACAGACAGTAAACAATCCCGCCCCCCACACTTTCCCCACACATGCACTATTGGAAGCCCGTTCTGCTGTTCTCTAAAGAGTGGTGATTTAAAGGGAAACGAGAAACCAGTTAGATTTTGTTCCTCCCCTCTATTGTATTTCATTCCTGCTCATACATACTCCACGCCACACTTATAGGATGGGAAACTCTGGCAGCCTTGTATATAAATCGGTGTATATATTAAGGTAAAAAAATATATACAGATGATACGTCTTGGCACAGAAAAAAACAACTGGGGAAAACTCTCGAAACTCGTAAACTGAACTCATATCTGGAACGGTGAAAGATGTGAGTGTCTTGTGCACTTGTGTGTGTTATGAGCAGTCGACGATTGGAAAGTTATGCTGTGACTCTCTCTCTCTCTCTCTCTCTCTCTCTCTCTCTCTCTCTCTCTCTCTCTCTCTCTCTCTCTCTCTCTCTCTCTCTCTCTCTCTCGCTTTTAATGATATATAATAAAAAAAAAACTTGAAACACTTCAGGCTCTCAAAAAAAGATAAGTTCACGAGCGTATTTTTCGTATCGGCAGATCAGAATTGCTAAACTATCACTTAAATCTTGAAAACACCCTCGAAAACCCAATAACCTCCACTACAGATTATTGAAAGCACTCGAAATCAGACTCCAGTGTTTAATGATACGAACTTATTACCTTGTTTGTCCTTCCCTCGTGTGTGTGTGTGTGTTGTGTGATATCTGACAAAAGAACGACGTGGCATAGGCAAAATTTAGTGGTATATTTGAAATGCACCGAGAGATACGCTGGACTATACGAGATGGTGAGGGGAAAAGTTTGCTGATTTTTGCTTCACCCTTTCTTTCCCTCCTTATCAGCTCACTGCAGTCGATTGGGACTCCTCGTTTGCAGGAACTCCTGAAGACTATGGGGGCTCAAGACCTTACTGGGTATGAATAAGGCATTATGGATTTTTTGTCTCTGTACCAGTGTTACTATAAGGTTTGTTCTCTCATTAGAACGGTTTTCAAAGACCACAGAGAAGAAGATTATCTTACTCTCTTTTTTCAGGAATATACAAAGATCCGTCTAGAAAACGTTATATATATCGTCTTATTTCTGCAAAATCTTAACAGGCTCTACTGGAAATGAATGGTGATTTCAAATATTTTCATGAATTTAGTAAGTCTAACAGGAAAGAAAAAAAAACCCCATAAGAATCTAAACTAACCATTTAAAACCCCTGATCAAACAGCAAAGCCATAACACGAACTAAAGACCTTTCCTTAACACACGGTTAAGCAACACAAAGCGAGAAGGTTGCCTTGGGAACATGAGTGTGCGGGTCCAGGAGGCGTGAGGCTGGCAGCGGGAGGCGACCTGATTGTGGCAGGAACACTCATGGGCCCAGTGTCTTTAAAATCAACTACGTACTTCCCATTAGCCGTAGCTTACTATGTGTGCGGCTTTGTCGGCAGCGCGGCCCTCATTCGGCAAAGCTATGCATGTAATATCTGCAGCCCGCCACAGGTCGCCCCTCATCGTTGTATCTCTCCAGCACAACGCCACCCGCTCATGACGCTGCAGGTGTTTTCTCTGCTTTACCCGTGCTTTCGTGTTCCCCATTTGCACATCTGGTTTCATGGTCCCTATCTTCCTGTTTTCACTTTCTTTTCTGTATCTGCTTTCACCTTCATTTTTCTCTACCTGTTTTCGGGTTATATGTTTCCACACCTGCTTTCATATTTCCTTTTCTACCTTTGCTTTCACGTTGATGTTTTGTATTATGTATTCACGTTCCCGTTCTTTTTTTTCGCTTCTGATTTCACCTTTTCTTTTTCAGGCCGACTCTGGTATTCTTTTCTCCCATCCTTGCCTTCACATATTGCACCTAAACCTAATCTACTCTCACGTTCCCAACTTCAATACTTTTAGCCATTTCTGCTTAAACTACCACCTTTCCTCCCTAACAACTTCCACAACACCCTTCATTCTTTTACTATTTTCTTCAACCCCATCTTTTCATTTATATATCCACTTAACTACACTTACCCTTGGCTTACTAACCTTTCTTCTGGATTCTCCTAAAAACTCCCATTACATCAGTGAATCAGACAAAATATCACACCGCGGCGCGCTTAATGGTGTATAACGCGCTTGAAGACCTGGATTCTATTGCTATCAGGTGAGAGACACAGATGATTGCCGCTAAGGGAGTGTGTGAATGCTAATCGAGAAAGACCCGAACCAAACACATGAGTAGCGGGGGGAAGGAGGGAACTGTGAACTTGTTATTGTTATTGATATTATGATTGTTTCTCTCTCTCTCTCTCTCTCTCTCTCTCTCTCTCTCTCTCTCTCTCTCTCTCTCTCTCTCTCTCTCTCTCTCTGTGTGTGTGTGTGTTGACTTTTTTCTGGGAGGTGATGATTTTTCTCTCCTTTCTCTTTTTTTTCTGACGAAGAAGAAAAAGGAACAGGAAAAAGAAAGAAGAGAATGCGGACGTAGAGAAGGAAGAGAGAAAAAAAAAAACAAGAATAAAATCGATAATAACAAGAAAAAATAACATGAAATAAGGACAAAAAAAAAAAATGAAAATGAAAAACATCACCACCAGCAAACTTATCCAAAAAACAAAAAAGAAAAGAAAAATACACAACTTTTCTTCTATTTCAACTTTAGATATTCCTCCTTACATTTCTCACTTCCTGACCTTCCTTCCATCATGCCCTTCGCTCCTT
>NC_059294.1:9485000-9507500 GCF_017591435.1 Portunus trituberculatus
ACAACATAAAGAAACATGAACCAAAAAATAGATAGACCGATAGTTAAACATAAATAGATATAGAAACACATAAATTGACGCATAGATAGGTAGATAGACAGACAGAAACACACGCATACAGTATCGTTTATTCATTACACGTCAGAAGTCACGATTTCACTGTTGAAGAGAGAGAGAGAGAGAGAGAGAGAGAGAGAGAGAGAGAGAGAGAGAGAGAGAGAGAGAGAGAGAGAGAGAGAGAGAGAAAGGGTGGGTGGGAACAAACAGAGGAGGGCAGAAAGGGGAGAGGGGTAGGGGACATGGCAATGGGAGATGGGCAGGGTATTGGTGGTGGTGGTGGTGGTGGTGGTGATGGTGGTGGTGGTGGTGGTCGGTCAAAGCTCATGCCTCAAGCCACGTTTAATAAGGAGGTGGTGACGGGCGGCGCGTGAAATATTACCACGACCATTGCTTCTGTTTCCCTGCGTCTCCCCTCTCCCCTCCACCACCACCACCACCACCACCACCACCACCACCACCAGCCAACCACTTCCTGCTTCTGCTTCCGCGTTCCTCCTCACCAGTCCATCCTTCACTATTACGTCAGGTTTCCACTACTGAATCCTCAACTCCACTTCTCCACCAGGTCTTTCCTATCAGCTATATTAATTCTTTACATTCTATTACATCCACTTTCTCTCTCTCTCTCTCTCTCTCTCTCTCTCTCTCTCTCTCTCTCTCTCTCTCTCTCTCTCTCTCTCTCTCTCTCTCTCTCTCTCTCTCTCTCTCTCAACAGTGAAATCCTGCTCCTTGAATTTCTGATCTCAGTAACCATTCTCGTCGTATACAAATGTTGCTGTTTACATATTTTCTATCGTTATTCCTTGTTTCTCTTCTCTCTCCACTATTATTCGGTTTCCAGTGTCCTAAAACAACTTCATTAGTCTTCAATTCAATTCCAGCAACTCCTCCACTCCACAAACCTTTTCTTCATTTAATTATTTCACCAGTACATCCACCTTCGTTGCCTGCTACTCTCGCTCCTTTACGCAACCCACTCCACAACTCTCTACATCCCTTTTCCTATCCTCTGAACCACCACTAACATCATTACAGCTACTATTCTATTAGTGACTGACAGACTACATGTAACCACACCATTAGCAGAAGCCAGAAAGTCGAGAGTTCCTTCAGAGCCCTCAATCATGTACCCTCTCCTGCTTCTTCCTACCCGTGGCTTGTCCTCCTCATCTTCCTCATCCCTCATTCCTGAATATCGACGGCAAAGTTATCGGTCACCTGAGATGACTTGAGGCCACAGAATCTTACAAGTTAAGCCTACTCCTCTTCCTCCTCTTCCTCCTCTTCCCCCCTTCTCCTTCTTTTGATTTTTCTATCACTTTTTCTTTTGAGCAGGTGTGAAGGGCAGCTCTTGACTCGCTAAGGAGGTTCATCTGAGAGAATAATAAGGTATACTACACAGTCTGGCCGATCAAGGAGGTGAGGAAGTAGATGAAGGGGTGTAATTGTCGATACTCGCGTGGTGTGGTGTGTGGTGGTGTGTGAGTATGCTTCAGTTGGTGTGAGTTCTGTTTATTTGTCTGGTTGTTTGGTTGGTGATGGTGGGCTGTGTTATTATTCCAGTTGCTCAAGTTTGTCTTCTTTTTTTTTCTTGTTTTTCTCGTTCTTTCTCCTCTTTCTTCTCCTTCTACACTTTTTCTCGTTGTTCTTGTTATCATTATTCCTGTTTCGTGTTTTTTTTTCATTGCTTTTTATTCTTATTGTTCTTGCGTTTATCGTTTCCGTTCTTGTTTTTATTCTCAGTATTTGGTTAGTTATTTCTAATGCTCATTCTTGTTTTTATTCTCGTTTATATTCTCCTTAGTGGTCGTAGTAATGTGGACGTAAACAGTACCTCTATCATCGTTACCATACTTATCTCACAACATTTCCACTGTGTATATATATTCACCGTATGTTTCAGTCCGCCTCGCAAAATGATAAGCGGGACGAGGGGAGGGAAATTAAATGTGAGTGTATGAAAAAGATGAAACAACGAACGTCAGCTTTTGGAATGGAAAAACTCGTCCAGTAATGGAAGAAAAAAGAGGCTTTGGTTTGGCGGAAGGGGAAAAATAGTGACAGATGGAAAAAAAGGGAAGCAAAATAAATAATCTTTAAATTGTGTGTGTTGGCTGAAAATAAAGACAAAAATTAAATAAAAAAAAGAAAAGAAAAGAATATTTAACAAAAGCGTTGTTAAATTTTGAATATAATTGGAAAAACTTAAAATACTGAATTAATAACGATTCATAAGGTGTGTGTGTATGTTATAAAATACACACACACACACACACACACACACACACACACACACACACACACACACACACACACACACACACACACACACACACGCTAGGAGAGGGCCAGCAAAGATCAACGGTCGTGTGTGAGAGGAAATACAACAAAAAGGGCAATGAAAAGTGAGGGGCAAAAAACAAAGACAATTTCCAGCCAACAATTGAACGCATTCCTCACAGTATTCCCCACCTGCTGGCGAGCCGATCCCCTCTCCCTACCACTCCCCATCTCCCCAACACTCTCTCTTCTTACCTATTCTTTAGCTCTTCCACTGACTCCCCTTAGACATGTTCCCCTTTCCAGTCCTTTCCTTATCTTACTTCTTTACTTCTCTCTTCTTTTGTTTTTCCTTCAGCATATTCACCTTAGACCCTTTGTTTTTTTTACCTCATTACCTCGCCCATTTCCTTCCTATTCTTCTACCACTTCCCTTCAGCCATTTTTCCCTTTTCCAATCATTCCCTTAGCTTTCTCCTTTAGTCCTCTCTTCTTTTGCTGTTTTTCCCTTTTCCTCATTCACCTCAGACCGTTTCTTTTCAGCTCACTATCTCGCCAATTCTTTTCCATTCTTTTACCACACTCCCCTTAGCCATGTTCCTCTTCCCAATTCTATCCTTATTTTACCCCTTTACTTACCTTTTCTTTTGCTGTTTTTCCTTCAGCACATTCACCCCAGTCCCTTTCTTTTCAGCTCACTACCTCGTCTATTCTTCCCATTCTTTTACCATTCCCTTTCAGCCATCTTTCCCTTTCCAATCCTTTCCTTATCTCACTCCTTTACTTATCCTTTCCTTTGCTGTTTTTCTTTTAGCACATTCATCTCAGACTCTTTTTTTTCGTCTCACTACCTCGCCCATTTCTTTCCCATTTCACTCCTTTCTCTTTCTTTTCGTTTCACTACCTCGCCCATTTCTTTTCCATTTCACTCCTTTCTTCTACATAACCCTCATTTTTCGCTCCAATCCCCGTCTTATTCCTTTGCTTATAAAAGAACCATTGTGTATAGTCATAATACCTTTTGCCCTTTAACATCGTAAGAAATTTCAACTATCAAGTGCCATACAACCATTAACCCCTTCTGTACCGGGACGCATTTTTACTATGAGTTTTGTGCACCATTATACCATTTTATTGATATTAGGAAAGGTGTATGGAGGTCAGAAGATTAATGGCCACAGTCTTCACTATTTTAATCCGCATATAAGTTTCTGAAGGTGTTTAAAGTGACCAAATAGTAACCAGAATGAATATGGAAACACGTCATGGTATTGAAAAGGTTAAAGTAGGAAAGTGAAGAAGAAGTAGTAAAATATGCAACAAAACAACAACAATAATCATAACAGCAACAAAAATAACAACAACAACAACAAACAACGACAAAAAAAAAAGAAAAAGAGCTGATGAACATAAATCTCGCTAAAAGTAAAAGAGAAATATAAGATGTAAAAAAAAATAAGATACATGTGCTTTGCCAAAGATATACTGTCACTTCCCTCAAAAATAAATAAACGAAGAGAAGGACACAGTAGGCAGATAATCAAATACTAAACCCAGACAGGACTGATTCTTTACTCACCAGCAGGGCCTCAGGTTTGTTCCAGCAGGAGTGTCCGACGCGTCATCACACCTACAGAGGAAAAGGTTTACAGTTAAGATGGGCGTTATCTTTTCATCTTTCTATGGTTTTGCAGAATAAATAGGGGAAATTAAACTCTCTCTCTCTCTCTCTCTCTCTCTGCTTTTCCATTCAGGTTTCTTTATTTTTCCCTCTTCTTCTTCTTCCTCTTCCCTATCAAATCCTCTTTCTTTCCATTTCTCACTCCCTTTTCTGTTTATTTTCCTGCTTCCTTTTCTTATTCTTTTCTTTCCCTTCCGTCTCTCTTATTTCCTTTACTTTTCCTGTTCTTCCTTCTCCTCTTGCTGCTCCTGAAATCCCACTTCCTCTCCTCCGTCGTGTGTCTCCGGGCAGCAGCTATAGCGATGTCCGAGTAAAAGCGCCTTCCCTGTCACTGCTTGTCTTTCTCAACCCTTACTCCTTCACGCCCTCTAAGTAAGCTGCCTCTTTCTCTTACTCCTCTTCCTCCTCCCTCTTCTTCTTCCTCCTTTTACAACTCCTACGTTTCCTTTATGTGATAAGAACAAACGGTCAAAGATTAAAGAAATGTTGAATAGAAACGCTAGAAAATGATGGTACAGGAAAACTTGTTGGCTTATAATAAGATTAACTCCTTCAGTAATGAGACAAATTTTTACCTTGATTTTGGGATATGGTTAGACGATTCTTTTTGCATTATAAAGGTTCTACAGAGCTCAGAAGAATAATTGCCAGTCTTTACTATTCTAATCTTAACACATGTTTTTAAAGCTGTATAAAATCGCCAAATAGTAACCAGAATGTCTATGAAAATGCCTCCTGTTACTGAAGAAATTAACACCTTGAGTAACATGACGCATTTCCATATTCCTTCTGGTCACTATTTGGTGATCTGATACAGCGTCAGAAACTTATGTGGGGCATAAAAAGAGTGAAGACTGTGGCCATTAATTTTCTGACCTTCGTAGACTCTTCCTAATGTCAATAAAATGGTCTAATCACACCCAAATCTCAAGGTAACAATGTGTCCCAGTACTGAAGGGGTTAAAGATGCAAAGAAGGTAACGATATGATAAACAATGACACTGTTGCAACCCACTGATTGCCACTTGGTACACCTTTCCCTAATCGCCATCCACTCTAAAGACACAATTACTCGCTTCACAACCACATCCGGACCTCGAATTCAGAAGAAATTACAAAATGTATTTTTTTTCATGCATAACATTTTCTGAGATGCTTAAAGAAGACCTCAAACTTATCAAAGTGAAAGGGTAAGTCTTACAAGCCATTATTAAACCGGTCTTTCAATGTAACTAATTCCAAAAACCACATACATGGCTCCTCAAAATCTAACGAGGTTTTCTCAAAGCTAATGTAACAGAATCCTTCCAAAACTGTCCCTGGAATCACCAAGACTCTCCTCTCTTCACCAGTGACTTGTATCGCGACATGTTAAGAAGCAGCGGAGATAAGTGTTTGGGGAATCGGACCCAAGGCAGCAGGAAATATGACCTTATCTTGTAAGTGGAAGCTCAAGAAACGTCAACAGCTCTTCTTCAGAACGTTAGGTCCATAATGAAGGAGGAGGAGGAAGAAGAAGAAGAAGGAGGAGGAGGAGGAGGAGGAGGAGGAGGAGGAGGAGGAGGAGGAGGCAGAAAACCATCTAATAAGTTGCGAGAAACAAACAGAATGGAGGTAGGTGAGAAATACGACATGGCCAAGTGTGTGTGTGTGTGTGTGTGTGTGTGTGTGTGTGTGTGTGTGTGTGTGTGTGTGTGTGTGTGTGTGTGTGTGTGTGTGTGTGTGTGTGTGTGTGTGTGTGTGTGTGTGTGTGTGTGTGTGTGTGTGTGTGTGTGTGTGTGTGTGTGGAAGCTTACAAATCCGGATTCTGCATATGAAAGCCTTACGAACAAAACAAAAACATGCAATCCCCATGCACTAAAGGATAATCTCTCTCTCTCTCTCTCTCTCTCTCTCTCTCTCTCTCTCTCTCTCTCTCTCTCTCTCTCTCTGACCTAAATATTACGCCAAGATAAGAGAAAGTCGTCAATTTCAAGAACCTTGCTTCAATTCTGGCTCGTTTTCCAACCCTTCCTCATTTCCTTTGGTCCGTCTCGCCTCGTCTTATTCAGCCTTCACTTCGTCTTATCTCCCTCCCTTCCATCTTCCGTTTTCTTCCTCCCTCCTTCAGCTGCGCCCTGTATCTTGTAATTCATTTCACCAGCGAAGGAACGTCACTGCTAATCCCCAACATCCCCACCCCTCTTTCTCTCTCTCTCTCTCTCTCTCTCTCTCTCTCTCTCTCTCTCTCTCTCTCTCTCTCTCTCTCTCTCTCTGACGCCAATATCTGTCACGGAAAAGATGGATGAATAGATGGATGTTGCTGCTGCTGCTACTGTGTGTGTGTGTGTGTGTGTGTGTGTGTGTGTGTGTGTGTGTGTTTCGTCCAAGGGAAGCAGTTGAAGTTTGGATGATCTTTCGTGACAAGATGTGCGTGCATTTAAGTACTGATCCAATTACTAGCACACTCTCTCTCTCTCTCTCTCTCTCTCTCTCTCTCTCTCTCTCTCTCTCTCTCTCTCTCTCTCTCTCTCTCCAGCACCGTGCCAAGTCTCGTACAAGGTCAGCAACACAGCCTGGTCACCAACCTCTCTTAAATCCGCGTGGGCGTGACACTGGCTCAAGGGCGTGAGTGTGTAGGTGGGAGGGTGGCGGCGTAATGCTGAGCTGGTGCGGCGAGGGATGGGGAGGGAAGGAAGGAAGGAAGGGACGAGGAAGGGAAATGAATGGATGTGGTGCAGGGAGGGAAGATGGGTTGGAGAGCCTTGGCCACAATCCACCAAATTTCGGAGCACGTGCCAAGAACACCACCTCCACCTCCTCCTCCTTCCTTCCTTCCTTCTACTATATCTTCCACCTTCTCCTCCTCCTCCTTCTCCACCTCCATCTCAACCCGTTTCAAGACTGTGGTCACCTAACTCGGTTGGCAACAGTGGTGTCAGTGTGTGTGTGTGTGTGTGTGTGTGTGTGTGTGTGTGTGTGTGTGTGTGTGTGTGTGCGCGCGCGTGACTCATTGCCCTGATACACACACCGCATAGTGTAGTGGTTAGCACGCTCGACTCACAATCGAGAAGGCCTGGGTTCGAGTCCCTGGAAGCGGCGAGGCAAATGGGCAAGCCTCTTAATGTGTAGCCCCTGTTCACCTAGCAGTAAATAGGTACGGGATGTAACTCGAGGGGTTGTGGCCTCGCTTTCCTGGTGTATGGAGTGTGTTGTGGTCTCAGTCTTACCAGAACATCGGTCTATGAGCTCTGAGCTCGCTCCGTAATGGGGAAGGTTGGCTGGGTGACCAGCAGACGACTGTGGTGAATCATACACACACACACACACACACACACACACACACACACACACACACACACACACCCATGCAAACACATTTATTCTACGGACGTACACGCAACATGCACCGCCGCACAAAACTCGTAGAGGAATAGAAACGCACGAACGCACACAATCCTCCAAGACTAACACACAAAAACACCCTGCAGGAGAGAGAGAGAGAGAGAGAGAGAGAGAGAGAGAGAGAGAGAGAGAGAGAGAGAGAGAGAGAGAGAGAGAGAGAGAGAGAGAGGATCACGACCCCGCCACTTTGTCAAGGGTCAGTACAGAAGAGTGCGCAAGAAAAGTCACCCGTGAAATAAGGGCTGCCTGGAGGGACTAAGGGACGTCTCAGCCTTGGCAGCGGGTGTAAGTCAACGTTTAGTCTCTTAGAAGCTCACGAGGCTGATAGAATGAAGGATGATGAACTGTGAGGGGAACAATAAAAGCATATCAGTCGTCTCTACGTGATCTTTTCCCACAGCATACTCAAGGACGAAATAAGTGTCAGTTTAGTTGGTTTTATATTCTTACTCCTTCGAAAGATGGCAAATTATGAGGGTTAAAATAAACCATTGCAGTTCTCTCTAATATCTGTCTGCTTTTTAATCTTTTCTTATGGGGAGACTCAGGAGAAAGTGGGAGTTTAATTGTTTTCTTTGTCTTACTCTTTTAAATGATGATATAAATATGAAGGCAAAAATAATATATATCAATCCTTTCTTTCTAGCTACAAACAGTTTACCAAGGGAGACACAAGACACAATGAAGCTTCCTTCCATGCACCTTAATTAGCTGTCACACTAACCATGAAACCTTGAATAAACCCACCAGCAGATCGGAACTTAAACTTTGTCATATTTTCCTTTCGTTATTCCTTTTAGGTTTCCACAATACTTCAACCTCTTCCCCCTTAGAAGCTTTCCACTATACAACACAAGAGGAATTCAAAGCAGCCAGCAGCTCTCAACGCCTGCAAATTACATGTTTCATAACACCCATTGTCATGTTATAAAAAGTGTTTGAAACTTACTAAACTGCTCCTCACACTGATTCAATGTGTTCTTTTGACTGAAAAAGCTAATCTTCTCTCCATACATAAACTATTTAATCTTTCATCTCGTACTCAATTATTCACTGTTGGTACCCTCAATCCAAGCCTGGAATATCAGTCTTAACCTTTTCAGTACCATGACACGTTTTCATATTTATTCAGCTTACTATTCAGTGATTTTATACAGCTTCAGAAACTTACGTGGGGGTTAAAATAGTGAAGATTCTGGACATTAATCTTCTGACCTCCATAGACCTTCCTAATGTCAATAAAATCGTCTAATCATACCCAAAACTCAAAGTAAGAATGCGTCCCAGTACTAAAGTGTTTAACTACATTCATTACAAGCCGATGTGTCTTCCATGCTCACAGGTTAAGAGTTCCTCAGAGTTGAAATTTTGACCTCAAATTTTTCGATGTTTTATTTTATTTCCTTTTAATAAGTCTCCCTAATAGTTACTGAGATGTGCAGAGACGCTTTCTGTAGTGATAGTTTGACAAAGACTACATCATGAACAACAAAAACAACCACAACAACTCACCTAATCTTCTCTATGGCTTAGCAAACAACCTCAGTGAAAGCTTATTAGATATTCCAAAACACAAACCTAAACATCAACACTGGCAAAAATCTGCTAGCGTAAAATTCTTCCCTCACCACAGCTGCTTTGTTCATTCTTGACACTTTTTCTATCTGGTGCAGTTTGGGGGGGACGTAAAAACTTAACTGGGCCGCGCTATCATGGTCTTCCCGCCAAGGTCACCGCCCCGTCACCCCGAAGAGGCACTAAACACCAGATGAGAGGCGATGTTCCAAGGGCTTATAAATTTCCTAAGCACCTATCAGATAGTTAGAGGCCTATAACTTTTTCCCCCCGTCCTCATGTGCGAATTTCTTTTTTTTTTTTTTTGTTACAGGAATAGTACAGCGAAAAAAAAAAAAAGTTAATTGAGGTGGTAGTCCCTAAGAAAATATAAAAGAAAAGGAAAAGGATATAGAAAGAGAGCATCCACAATAATTGTATTATTATTATTTCCATCATTATCGGTTTTTTTTCAGTAGTCATTCTCATCACTATAACCCTTAGCCATCATCATCAAAAGTTATTACCATTCTACCATCATCAATTTCACTATTTTCATTCAGAAGTATTATTTCCCTCCTTATACACACACACACACACACACACACACACACAACGTCGTGATCATCATTCGCGTCATCAATCCCACTAGCAGTAATCATCATTACAATCATTTATCAACGTCATTATCACCATTAGTATCATTCTACTATCATCATGACCACCGCTAACTTTATTCAGTATCCTTACACACACACACACACACACACACACACACACACACACACACACACACACACACACGGGCGGGCTTCAGTCTGGTCTGGCGCGGGTCCAAGAGGCTTCGATCGACGCCCGCCAGACGAGAGCGGGGTGCGAGTCATCCGTAAAACAACTCGATTCCAAATTTTCCCCTCCACATCCTACTGCCGCCAGGTAAGTGCCCGCTCCCTCTCCCTATCCACACACACTCATCACCAGCTACGTGTTTCCCTCTCCTGGCGTCCCTTCAGAGGTGCAGCGCTCACTTCCGTAACACCTGCTCGCTTGATTGCTCTGGTATCTGCCTGTCTGCCTGCCTGCCTGCTTGCTACCTCTCTGCTTCCCCTCTCCTTTCACACAGGTAACTTTAAACACAGGCGCCACGGATTCCCCTTTAGCTGGCTCGTACTGTTAAAAGCATCTGTGTTTCTATTTATAATTACCTTCGTTTTCTGTATTTTATCTGCCTCTCAGTGTTATGATAGCTTGTGGAATTAATAAGTAGGGTGATGTAATGTTCTCGTTATTTGCAGCACTCGGAAGCAAACCCTCGGATCGGTGTGGTAAAAATAGCAGCAGGTTCCCCCGCGGGTTGTGTTGCTGTGTGTATTTCAAGGTCATGCGCTTGTATTTCAGTCTCCCGGGGCAGCAGCAGTGGTGGGTGGAATCCGCGACCTTTGCCTTCTGTCATCTTCAAGTTCAAGGTTGTGTCTTTATTTTAGTCTCTTGGGAATTGCGGCTGCACGCGACTTTACTTTTTTCACTTACACACACAAAAAAAAAAAAAAAACTTTAATCCTTTGACGAGTAATGACTGCTTGACATTTTACTCAAGAACAAAGAAAGTTAAAACAGAAAAAAAAGGTAGTTGTGCCTCTCAATCCCTTGATGGCTAATGACTCTAGGATATCTTATTGAAGATCATAGGAAGATAAGACTAGAAAAGGCCAGGTCTACACAAGGCAGCTCCCTAATCCTTGAAATTCACCATCTGTTATTAGCCAGACATGTAAAATCTCACCTCGAGACTACCTTAGGACTGAACAATTCATTTAAGTAATCCAGGTTTATCTAGTATAGAGAAGGAAGATAAACAATTCAACACCCTTTCAATCCCTATTCATTGTGTTGTACCTTGACCGACTTTCTTCACTCGTATAAAAGAAAAAGGAGAAAAAAAAGTAAAAGATCAATGGATTCAAACACCACGCCAACACTGACTTTACGTAACGCCTTGCTCTACTTCCCCAGCTGACTCATGTGTGGGTGGGGTACTCGATCTCTTTCTTTCGCTTTTGTAAGGTGACTCTTCTTTGGCGCGTGAAGAGATTTTTTTATTTATTTATTTTTTAGGACGTTCTAGGAGGAGGGATAATTAGGTACTCGAGAGAATTCATCAATATAAATCACTTCTTAGTAAGTCTCTCTCTCTCTCTCTCTCTCTCTCTCTCTCTCTCTCTCTCTCTCTCTCTCTCTCTCTCTCTCTCTCTCTCTCTGATCTATCAACACTAATCCCACGAAAATGATTTCCGTCACCTTGCTCTCTCCTTCCTCAATATGTTTGCTTACCTCTTACACTTTCTCCTCCTCCTCCTCCTCCTCCTCCTCCTCCCCCACCACAGATAACCATGTTTTGCGCTTCCTCTCCCTCACCACACACAAATTCTATTAAATACAGATTAATCTCTAACCTAAAAAAAAAAAAAAATCATGCAAAACATAGGCTAATGGTGCTCCTGATGCTGCTGTTCTTGTCATCGTCCTTCACAGCTTCCACACTCCCCCGTGGTATGAATGAAACAACGGTTCTTTATTTATATTTTTACTTCCGTACTCTTACTTCAAGACAAAAAATTCGTCTAATCGAACCAAGAGATGGTTCTCCAAACTTATAAGTCTCAGGCATTCCTCTTTGTTATGTTCCTCACATTTACAGCTAAACTGGAAAAGAAAACCTCACTGTCAACCTAAACAGAATAAAAATGGTAGTAATCTAAGTGAACACAAACCCAAAACTCAACAAAGTCAACATGCGGCAGCTGTGTAGTGGCGCGAGTAGCACCACAGCAGCACAGCAACACAACGGCATCCTGGCGGCGGCGGCGGCGACGCGATGGGGAACACGGACTCCGCACGTCCTTGTGTTATTGACTAAGGACAGCACGGTGGCGGTGTCAGAGGCGGCTTCCCTACAGAGTGTCGCAGTACGTCCCATCCCCCGCTATTCCTCCACCGCCTTGCTCCTCTTACATTCCTCCTTCCCTCCCTCTCCTTCTTCAAGTAATTTTTCACTGTCACTCTTGTATCCTAGTGTGTTTAGGCTCCGTGTCTCCCCTGAATGCCTCACAACCCAATGGGGCTATCTGTGACGTGGATGAGCAATGCCTGCCGCCACCGCCTCGTGCCCCTCGTCGCCGCCGCTCCGAGAGGAGTGACAACGGATGGCATTACAAGCTGGTGAAGACGTGTTGCTGCTTGGTGACAGGCTCTTATGCGTACAAGTGATAGGTGTGGGCGTGCAACAACGGCTTGCACACCCTCAGATATGTAACGGGCAAAGTAACACACACACACACACACACACACACACACACACACACACACACACACACACACACCGCCCCTTCTCCAGGAGGGGGCCACAAGACACGGGATCACACAGATCAGCGCGGACAGGAAGCGGTGGTCAGCGGCAGCAGATAAAAGGTCTTTTCTCCCTTGAGGATGGCGGGGGGGGTCTCCCTCGGTTTCCTCACCCTGCAGGAGCAAAGCAAACGTGTTCCGAGACGCGCCCCCTCCCTCCCTCCCCCCACCTTCCCGCCACCCTTTCTGGAGGCTTAAGCAGCACGGCGGACTCAGACTCAGACGGGCAGCCTTATGAGCTCAAGGATGGTGTGATGGCACATGTGTGTGTGTGTGTGTGTGTGTGTGTGTGTGTGTGTGTGTGTGTGTGTGTGTGTGTGTGTGTGTGTGTGTGTGTGTGTGTGTGTGTGTGTGTGTGTGTGTGTGTGTGTGTGTGTGTGTGTGTGTGTGTGTGTGTGTGTGTGTGTGTGTGTGTGTGTGTGTGTGTGTGTGTGTGTGTGTGTGTGTGTGTGTGTGTGTGTGTGTGTGTGTGTGTGTGTGTGTGTGTGTGTGTGTGTGTGTGTGCGTAGGTTTCATATAAAATAAGCCGATGCGTATAAAAGCCCTAACAGTATGACATCATTTAAGACGGCAAAGACTTGTAACTTTGCCGCTCGTGTCACGCAGTCCGTGGCGGCCCGTCGACACACACACACGTCACGCGGGGTGGGGAGGAGCGGGGCGGGACAAGGGGCAGGGAAAGGTTTGAGTCACGATGGAACGCACAGCTTTCAAGAAGAATCACATCACCTCGCACGGTAGTAAAGTTTACATCCAAAATGTCTTTCTTTAATTACATGAAATGGAAAATTAATAAAAGAAAGAAGCACCACCAGGGGCTCACGACGCGGAGAGTGGCTGCAGAGTCCTCAGTGCCTACAAACACCTACTGACGGTAAGCCGAAAATTATCATTGTACTCTATGCCGCCGTAGCCGCCCATCAGTTCCGCCGCTGCTACGCTACAAGTGAAGAGGAGTTCATGACAGACAACCTACACGTGTATCCTGAGCACCTTGAGAGCCTGCGAGGAGAGGCTGTGCCCTAACCTACTCCTGCTACGGGAGGAGTGAAGGAAAGCGTATATGAGGGGTCCCTGCTATGCTCCCTGCCGTCCCGACCCCGACACTGCAAAGCTACACATTACTGCTGTTGAGAGGTGCCCCTGGTGTGCACGTAGACTAATATTGCTAACATACACGGTCATGTCGTGCGGCCGCAGCTGAGGCCACGCTGAGGGAGGGGCTAGGGGGGCGATGGGGAGATGTGGGGGAGGGAGGACGAGGAACACGGCGCAGGGGTTTGGGCACCGAGGTGCGATTGAACTACGAGTGTGTGTGTGTGTGTGTGTGTGTGTGTGTGTGTGTGTGTGTGTGTGTGTGTGTGTGTGTGTGTGTGTGTGTTTGCGTGTGTGTGTTTGTGTGGGTGTGTGTTTATACACAAACTTGTGACCGTTCATGTAGGTGGATGTGTGCGTGCCTGCAAGCATGCACGCATACAAAACGTGTCCATGTCACCTTTTCCTTCTAACTCTACGACATGAGGGACTTGATCCAACAAACATGAAAAAAATGAAAAGTAAACATTAATACCTTGCCAACGGCGCGGCGCACACAACACAGCAGCGACACTAGGGGCCTCGAGGGGCGCGCCGCACGTGTTGACGGTGACCCTTCGTCGCCTTGAAACTAAACCACCAAACACCTAAGGCGCGTTCGTAAGGAGAAAAAGAGAGGAAACAAAACAGAGCCAAGTGGGCCATTTGGGCGGCAACTGCGGCCCAGCACACGTGAGGCGGCGACACAAGGATTCTTGGGACACGGCTCGGGGGCGGGACACAGGAGTTGGGTGTTGTGAGGGCAGTGAGGGGCGGGGAAGCTAAGGTGAAGAGTTGAGGGACCGGGAGATTGAGAGATCCAAGGAATGAATAGCATGAGACTGGACGAGTTGTGAGGCAGTGGATTGAAGGATGTAAAAGTTGACGTACAAAAAGACTGAAGGATTCAGGAACTCAAGAGATGGAAGGACAAATGGTTGTGCTGAAGAAAAAGGAGTTAAAGGAGCAGAGACTGAGGAGCTCAGGGAATGAGGGGCGCCGAAGGAGCCTCACCCTCGCACAAGACTCGCGCGGCCCCTCGGCACGGTGACGACATTGAAAGCTTCCAAAATGGTATACAATTTCCAAACCTTTTAGAGAGAGAGATCAGGCGCGCAGATTCCAGACAAATAAGCAATGATATTTCAAATCCTCGAAAGCTCAGGATTCCAATTTTTGTAACTTTTTTTTTTCTCGTTTTATGGAAGACAGAGTGATCTGGAATCCTTGGCAGACACACCATTATCCTGAGTCCTATCAGATACATAATTATCACGCGTCCTGGAAGATACGTGGGTACAGTGTTTTCCTGGTGCCCGCTGGTCAGTTCAGCGGCGCGGGATCACGTTAAGCCACTTGGTTGCTCAAAGAGAATACGAAATACCCCCCTCCCCCTCGAGAAAAAAAAGTCCCTTAAACTTACAGCAGAGATTCCAGACCCCGTGAAGGACGTGGTGGCCCCTGGATAGCGGGTGAAGCGATCGTTCTCGTGGAAAGACTTTGATCCCTTTTGAGTGAAGGTGGTGAGCGTGGTGGTAGGGCGCGCGGCCACTTGGCCCTGGAGAAGGCGTGGCCGGCGCCGGGCCGGAAGGGCTATGCGCTGGTCAGAACTTCCTCCTAATATGTGATCTTCCAATCCGCTCTCACTACCTGCACTGCAGACGAGACCGTGAGTCGGTGTTCAGTGCCTAACTTATAAGCTGGAGACGAGAGAGTATTTTCCTTACTGTCTGGAACTATCGCTGAACTAGATTAGAGAGGAATTAGTGTCTGTCTGAAGCTAACTTATTTTTATCAATCGATTATTACCTGATCTAACCTTATAGTTTAGATGGATTAAATTACAGGTAGAATAGTAATGAAAGTCCTAACGTAGAAGTAATCGCTTCGTCTACGCTCGATGCGAGAAAAGCTCAAACAGGGAGTACACAGGAGGGCTGCAGGACGCGGCTCGGCCATGGGGTGACCGTGTCCTCAACAGAAGGTGGTGGTGATGGGTGAAAAGATTATTTTGCGTAACCCTGATCACGGAACTACCTAGCAACTGTTTATACATGTAGATAAGGCCCTTTATCACTCACATACTTAACTTCCTCCACACAACCCCGGCCTTCGCGCGTCCACGCAGCGTGACAGAGAGCCGGAGCTGCTGTGCATCACAGAAGAGTCAAGTCAGCAAAAACAACCTTTTACTCCGGAAGAAAAAAGTAGAAATTACAGAGCGCGAACAGAGTCAATTTGAACCTATGACTTAGATGTCTTGAGTTGATGACCCTGCTTCCTGCCTCAGCAGACAGCAGGCAGGGGGTCGGCGCCCGCCAGGGATAGGGGGCGAGCGCAGTTTTGGGTGTTGATGGGAGCGGGCGTGGGTATATCACAAGGTGTGTGAGGCCGCCCTCTAGCGTGGCTGCGGCCTTGGAGACTCGCGCACTGCGGCACCGCGGGTGGGTGGCGGACCACCAGGAGCAGGAAGACGTGGGCGGTGCCGCGGACACGAGGCTCGGGGCTCCTCACAGCGGGACTCACAGGAGGATTTCCCTGTAGGGCCGCTGTCCAGGACGCATCTCCCAGTGGACGGTGGGCGGTCGCAGCGGCGTTAGTGGGCGGGCGGGCTGCTATATAAGGGTTTGCTTTTGTGTGTCCATGACCTGCATCTCTTGCAAACTTTTTCCTTTCGTTTCCGGCACGAACAAGAGCGTGAACACAAGAGCTATGGCCGCGACAGAAGAGTACAACCAAAACGCTCCGTAGAGTCCCAGTAGGAACTCCAAGTCCACAAAAGTCTTCACGCTGACGAAGGAACACGCGTAGCTGACCGAGGCAGCGAAGGATCCGACACCTCTGTGTTTCAGCGGAAAGAGCTCCCCGATGTATAGCCAGCTGATGGGCGACACTCCCAACGCGAAGGCGATCTCAATGATGAGGATACAGAAGAGCGGCACCCAGTCTGAGTCTCGCCATTGCTGCCGCACGAACAGGTTCTCATCCTGGTCCAGACCTTCAGGTAGGTGTAGCCCCCAAAGGCTGCCAGTGCCGCTGACATAAGCATGTTACTGAACACGAGCAGAGGCCGCCGCCCCACCGTGTCGATCAGGGCTGACGACGCCATGCCGGCACAGATCTGCACGAAGGCCACCACGACAGCTGCACGGTAAGGGTTCAGACCCACGAAGGTCTTGTCCAGGATGGGCACTGCATAAAAGTTAAATGCATTGGCGCCGCTGAACTTCTGGAAGACCATGAGGCCGCAGGTGATAAACAGCGGACGGAGGAGCTCGCGGGGCGCCAGGCGTTCCGGGCAGGACTCTGTTTCCCTGCGCAGCGTGGCAATGTTGGCCTTCATGGTGGTCAGCTCGCGCGCCACGTCTACCTCCGACCCACGGAGCCAGCGTAGGGCGTCCGCCGCCTCGGTGTCTCGACCTCGATAAAGGAGGAAGCTGGGGGTCTCTGGGATGAAAAGGGCGGCGATAAAGAGGCAGATGGGCGCTACCGCCGTGACCGTGGCCAGCTCCCGCCAGTCGAGGAAGGCGCCCAGCAGGTACGAGAGCAGCATGCCGATGTTGCCGCTCAGCTTGGATAAGGCACACAAGCAGCCCCGGATCTCCGGGTGAGCGATCTCGCTGATGTAGACAGGCGTGACGACGGCGATGACGGCTGAGCACACGCCGCCGGTCAGGGCTGCCACGTATAGCATGTTGACGTTCCACGCCACTACTGTCATCAGCCAAGACAGAGCGAAGGGGATGGATATCGCACACAACACCCGTTTCCTTCCGAACCTGATGGCCATCCCGCCAGGCACCGCCCCGAAGAAGGCGCCTAAGAGTGAAAGCGAGGCGATCCAGGAGCCTTGGTCCTCACTGATGGAGAAGTGGTGCCCCTGGGCGGACAGCATTGCCATCGAGGCCAGCGCTGGGGAGGAGTATCCCTTACCCAGTCCGGCGCACAGTGGCCCCAGTGACACCACCATCGTCGCCAGCACCTGCAACACGAACACACACAGTTAGCCTTATCGCAGTGTTGCCATTACCACCTGTCCTAGATTAAAAGCCACACTGCTAACACAGAACACACAGGAAGCTATGACTTAACCCCTTCAATATCAGGACGGATTTTCTTATTCATTCTGGTTACTATTTAACGATTTTATAATGCTTCAGAAACTTACGTGGGAATTAAAATAGTAAAGACTCTGGCCATTAATCTTTTGACCTCCATAGACCCTTCCTAATGCACATAAAATCGTCTAATCAATGGTAAAAATGCGTCTCAGTATTGAAGGGGTTAAACTACACATTATATCAATGGAAAGAGGAAATAAAATAAACTCTATGAACCCAAACGCGGAGGGTGATCTAGCAAGGGCGCAGTCATGCAGTACAATATGAAACACAACGTGCGATAGACATAAGTGAAGCCCGCCCCACATTCCCGCATCCCTCCTTCACTTTACAACAAAGCCCCGAGCCGCCGCGCCGCCCTGCATCCACAGCCTAGCTCCTCGCCCGCCTTCCTTCCTCGCCTAACATTCTCTCTCCCTCATAACCGTGCTTTCTCCGCCCCGCTCTCCCGCCTGCCCCGCCTTCCCCTGCAATAACTCAGGCCTTCCCCAGCTTCCACCAGCCGCGCTTCCTATCACCCCAAAAATCCCTTACCTTCCCCTCCCCCGCCCCCACATCCCCCACGGAAATAAACTAGCGGCGCGGAGACGAGGGGCAGCCAGCGTCTTCCTCAAGGCTCGCCGAGGAGTCTTTTGCTTTGACCTTGAAAGTTAAATATCTCGGTAAGCTTTTTCTTTCCCTTTCTTTTCTCTTGCCCTTTTGCTAAGTTTGCCATTTATTTCTTATATCCTTTCCAAATTCCCATTAAATCTCTCTCTCTCTCTCTCTCTCTCTCTCTCTCTCTCTCTCTCTCTCTCTCTCTCTCTCTCTCTCTCTCTCTCTCTCTACTATTATATATTCTTCTTCTCGCGTTCTCAGCATCCATTCCCTTGGAGCCTAAGGTTGCCACAGCTGAAATCTGTATCATAGCCCCCTTCCTCCTGCTCCTCCTCTTCCTTCTCCTCCTGTTGCTCCTCCTTTCTGCATCAGATCCAGCCTCTTCTTTCTCCATCTCGACTACCGCAAGTCTTTGCTCGTTTATCCTGCACTTTGTTTCTCTTCCGAGGATGTGTGTGTGTGTGTGTGTGTGTGTGTGTGTGTGTGTGTGTGTGTGTGTGTGTGTGTGTGTGTGTGTGTGTGTGTGTGTGTGTGTGTGTGTGTGTGTGTGTGTGTGTGTGTGTTGGATGCGCACTTGTGGTAGGACTGAGTGACTGAAGATGGAAGTAAAGAGGTTAACTGACAAGAGAAGATGGAAGTAAAGAGGAGTGACAGAAAGAGATTGGCTAACATGTTAACTATTAAACTAAACATGATAACAATTGTCTTCACTTCAGGGTCCATGACTAACATGAGGAGCTGTAGTTAAAACGGATGTGTTGCGATGAGGGGAACGGGGGCTAGGTGTGCAGTGGCGGCTCATCCTTCGTTAATTACAGGTAAGCTACCTCTCCGCCAAACACAGGTGAGGTGGTTTGTTCAGTAACATGAACAGGTGTAACTAACTGCCCTCCCGCTGGCTAAGCACGAGGAAGACCGGAACTGTACTGAATGCGGCTTAATTCGAGTGTGCTTTCCCTTCACCACTGAATCAGCCTCTCATTATCTTCATCTTTCTTGTAAACTAGGGTATTCATCTCCTTGTTCCGCCATTCTCTACCTATTCCTTCATTCCAGACTTATTCAAATCACCTCTTTCGACTCCTCTTTACTTATTCCTCCTATCGCTTTCCTCTCATCCACTCGCTCCTCAATCCCCTTTCATTCACTCACTCTACCAATGATGTTCTCTCTCCCCCTCCCACATATCAAGCCTCCCTCCCCGCCTGCCGCCCCGCGCGGTGCCTCACCTGTGTGCAGTGCTGGGGTGCGGGAGGCGTCACGTACACAAACTTGGCAGACGGCGGCTTCTTGCCCGACTTGCGGCTCATGGTGCTGCTGGGCGAGGTGATCTGCGAGTTGAGGGAGGAGGTGTGGGCGGGCGTGATGTTTTGCTCGGGGCAGTGATGATTGGCGTTCTGGGCGGCCCTCTTCCCCATCCCTTGATGGGGGACCGCCCGTGCAGGCTTGGTCACCTGCATCGGGTAGTAGGAAGGGTGGGAGGCCGCGTGGTAGGTGACATGGGCCTCCAAGGGGTAGTTCAGCGGGCTGGGTGTGGGCGTCGTGGTTGGAGGTCGCGGGGACCGCCTCACGACCACCACCGCCGGCTTCGCTCCTCTCGCTCCTCTCGGCTTGTAAGGATGCTTCGTGGCGTGCCTCGCCGGGCATACAGAGGTGGCGAGGTCGGTGTTTCCGGCGTCCACGAGCGTCGCGGCGAAAAAAGGGAGGACCGACGGCCCTCCTCGATTTGTGAAGGGTGTGGTTGGGGGGAGTGAGGGGCGGTTGGGGGAATTGTCTGCTTTGTATCAAAACTGTCTTATGATCAAGATGGCGTGGATCAAGTGCACGATGGGAAGCTCGCGGAGTGGTGGCTAGAGTGGAACACTCGGGCTGGCCAGGAAGCAATGCGAGCCCAGAACAGCCTAAGATAAATTCCACTCTCGATTATTTCGAAAGTCAGAGTTATTGCGCAGGAAACACTGCCGACGTGAGGCTTGTAACTTTAGCATGCCGCGGCGAGACAGACTCTCCGCTAAGAGTCGACTTGAGTTTCCGTGCACTCTGTCGGCGTGGCGGGCGGGCATACCACTCGGGGTGCGCCGCGCCCTTCGATACCACGGCTACTGCCTTCCAAGGCGGCGCCTCTACTGCCCGACACTCTAAGCGTGAGAGCCAAGGTGGTGGCAGGAGGTCAGCGCGCCAGGTGTGATGGAGGCGAGTGTGGCAAGAACACACTACTGCGTGGAGCACAGAGCAGCTCACAGTGAGGACAGCTGGTGGACACACCAGCTGGTGGGGGCTGCGTCGACAAGACAGCTGGCCTGGCTGGTTACCTGGGGAGAGAAAATTAACAAAATTAATACGAACAATAGGGCTCGGGACGCTAAAATGTTGACCTGGAATAAAATGCATGAAACCATTAGGGAAATAATAAAATTACGGTGAAGGTGTAAAGCATCGCGAGGCGCCATTATTGCTGGTAATGATTTTTTTTTGTGGCTTTTAATGTCATTGTGAGCAGTGGTGGTGGTGGTGGTGGTGGTGGTAGTAGTAATGACCATCACCATTGGATGAGACGCAGGTGAGACAGTGAAAGTGAGAACGATAACAGGTGAAACATAACGATAATCAAGACGACAGCGACAGTAATGATGATGACAATGATAACAGTTTCTGTATTCTGCGGTAGTACTGTTGTGTTATTTTGTGGTGGTGGTAGTGGTGGTAGTGGTCGTGGAGGGGACAGTAGCAACAGTGACGTGGCGGCGGCAGTAGTGGTGGTGGTGTGGTGGGGTGTCGGAGGTGTGGCAGAGGACTGAGGGAAACGAAGCAATTTCCTCACATCAGTTTTTTCTCCCTTTTCTTTTTGTGAGTTTGAGGATAACAGTGATCTCTCTCCCTCTCTCTCTCTCTCTCTCTCTCTCTCTCTCTCTCTCTCTCTCTCTCTCTCTCAAGCCATTACCACAAGGGGGCATAAAAGGCGAGGTAATTAGCGAGCCATGTGTGTTGGGTGTGGATAACATCTGTCGCTGAGGGAACAGGTGTGGAGAGAGAGAGAGAGAGAGAGAGAGAGAGAGAGAGAGAGAGAGAGAGAGAGAGAGAGAGAGAGAGAGAGAGAGAGAGAACATCTCTCAACATCAACAACCGCATGTCACCAAGGGAACAAGATCACCAGCAGCACCATCACCACCAGCAACAGGAGGAGAGTAACATCCTCTCAACACACAGCTTAGACATCGATAAGAAGTGAGGCAACAAGAAGAGAATAAAAAAAAAAAAAACTATTTACAGAAGGAGGAAGAGGAGAAGGAAGATATGATGGAAAGATAAACAGAAGTGGAGGGGCGACGGAGGAGGAAGAGGAGGTGAGGGATCCTAAGAGAGCAGTTGGTTGGTTCAGAAGAGTGACGGCAGTGAGCGAGGTGCAAGACAATGACATCCAATAAACAAGTCGCAAGAATTCTTAAAGGAGGAGTGGGATTGGATTGCAGTCTCGGGTATGCAAAGAAATTTCTCTTATTTGACTCGGTGTGTTCTTGCTCGAGTCTGATGAAGCGTTGTACTGGGTATGAATGATGTAAGAGTAGACAGTGATGACCGTGATGCATGTATAAGAAACATGATGCTGATGGAAATTAGGAAGAATGAAACCTCTAATGTAAGGAAGTAATGGAGAGGTGAAGGAAAATTGTGACTGTCAGAAAATAAAGAAAAAAGAAAACACAAATAGTAAAATATGGTGCTTTTTAGTTTTAGTCGTTACGTCAAACAGAAGAAAAATAACAAGATATTATAGAAGAGAGAAAAAAAAAAGCTATGAGAATGACTGACAAACTGAGAAAAATCATGACAACAGAAAATAATAAAGAAAACAAGGTAAAAAAAATATAAGCAGTGAAAATATTAAAATTTCAT
Organism: Portunus trituberculatus; assembly: GCF_017591435.1. Classification (NCBI taxonomy): domain Eukaryota; kingdom Metazoa; phylum Arthropoda; class Malacostraca; order Decapoda; family Portunidae; genus Portunus; species Portunus trituberculatus. The sequence continues at coordinate 9,507,051 of NC_059294.1, forward strand.
AATATTTCCTACATTTAAAGCCGAGAAATCAATATAGCTTTACCTTAATCTATCAAGCATCCTTTTCAAACAGTAATAATTGAAAGGCAAACATGTACATAAGAGACATTAACTTTATAAACCCTTGGGGAGCCGGAACGAACCAAGGATGCAAATGGATTGAAAGACACACACACAGAGAAAGAGAAAGAAAAACAAACGAGCAAAAAACCCAAAACACATAAATGAAACTCTTGATGTTCCTTGGTGTCGTGAATGAAATGAATGAGAGACTCCAAAGACACGTGACTTGACTTGTTCTCATTTCCTTGTTCACTCGTCTTCTGATTTGCCTTCGTGCTTTGTTTCCTTTCAGCTGTCAGTAAAAGTTTTCTGCCGTGTCTCTTCCTTAGATTAACTTTTCCGTGCTTCCATTAGTCTGAGAGAGAGAGAGAGAGAGAGAGAGAGAGA
>NC_059294.1:9512500-9527500 GCF_017591435.1 Portunus trituberculatus
AAGAGCACGTAGGCTTCGACAGCTGAGGGGAATGATGCACGACTCACAGCTGCCGCCTCGAGGTAATCCAGTTGCGAGGCCGATCAAGGACGTGGAGGAGGATCAGATCAGATGGAAGAGCGCTCGTGTGTAGGTTGTCGTAGCGTTCCAAACTAATACTGTTTCTCGAAAGCTCTACTCTATGAATTTCCACGTAACTTTGGGTCAGAAACGAAATGGCTATATGAAAGAACCTGAGAGGGTGGAATTGAAGTCATACGCTCCCTTCAATTATCGTATATGTAACTTCTGAATGCCGTACACTCAACTTGTTGCCTGAATGTTCACGTAATTCTTCACTAGAAAAGGATGCGAGGATTCAGAAAACACAGAGGGAACTTTCATGCATGGTGAGTATCGTATTGCTGCTCTACACTCCCTCCAATCATCCCAGTTATCGTACTTTTACCTCCTGAATGCTGTACACTCAACTTGTTACCAGGATTTGGATGTGACTCTTAATGAAAAGTGAATTGAAAAAGTTTATATGGGAAGGACTCTTGTGCATGGCAATTACTGCATGTTTCCTCCAATTATGGGACTACTATCCTCTTCAATACCAGGACACATTTTTACCTTGAGATTTATGTACGGTGAGACCATCAGGAAGGGTCTATGGAGATCAGAAGATTAATGGCCACAGTCTTCACTATTTTAATCCCCCACATAAGTTTCGGAAGCTATAAAAAAAAAATCAGCAAATAGTAAGGAGAGCGAATATTGAAAGGTGTCATGGTGCTAAAGGGGTTAAATTCTTTGTAATTCTGGATTATAAGGGGATGTAATTATGAGACAAGGTGGATGGACTTCTTTGTGTTGAGTATAACCTGTTGTTTATTGTTCCTTTTGTCATCGCCATTATTATTACTGCTGTGGATGAATCAAGGAAGCATTCGTATGAGTTTATTTCTCTCTCTCTCTCTCTCTCTCTCTCTCTCTCTCTCTCTCTCTCTCTCTCTCTCTCTCTCTCTCTCTCTCTCTCTCTCTCTCCTCTCTCTCTCTCTCTCTCTCTCTCTCTCTCTGCTATATCCCGGATTCCAATCATATCAATTAGTGAGAAGCGAGGCGGATTGTTAGCATTATCATTATTATTATCATTATTATTATTATTATTATTATTATTATTATTATTATTATCATTATTATTATTACTATTATTGGTGGTAGTAATAATACTATTTACAAAATGTTTTCAGGTCATGATCATTCTCTCTCTCTCTCTCTCTCTCTCTCTCTCTCTCTCTCTCTCTCTCTCTCTCTCTCTCTCTCTCTCTCTCTCTCTCTCTCTCTCATCTTCGCCAGTGTTACATTATTGCCTCTTCTCCACCTACTCCTCTTCTCCCATTCCCTCACCCTTCTCCCTTTCCCCCCTCCTCCCTCCTCCTTCATCCTCCCTTATCCTGCCTCCCAACCCCCCCTCCCCTCACCGGGTTACTGTTGGCACTCAGGAATGTTATTAGTGTTGGGGTAACCACTGCCTCCTCCCCCTCCTACTCCTCCTCCTCTTCCTCCGGGGTAACCACTGCCTCCTTTCCTCCCCTCTCCCTCTCTCCCCTCCTCCTCCTCCTCCTCCTCCTCCTCCTCCTCCAAACATGAGTGTTAGAATGGAGGTTGAATGAGAGAGAGAGAGAGAGAGAGAGAGAGAGAGAGAGAGAGAGAGAGAGAGAGAGAGAGAGAGAGAGAGAGTCATTACTTGCTAGCATTTGTTTCCTCGTCCTTAGAATCTCTCTCTCTCTCTCTCTCTCTCTCTCTCCTCTTGTCCCAATCCTCCACAACCACCACCATCACTACCTCCTATTCCGTGACCTCCTCCACTACTTTCTTTTCCTCGTCCAATTTCTCCTCCTGCTCCCCCCGGCCCATCCTTATCCAGGCTCGAGGGGCTGCCATTGTTTAGGTTGATAAAGACATGTCAACCCAACTGGGCCCTCCGACCACCGATGCTCGCTGATAGAAAACTAGAGACGGATGGATAGGTGGATGGATAGTTGGATAGATAGACAGATAGATAGATAGATAGACAGATAGATAGATGAGTAAAGAATAGATAGAAATAGATATGATAAGCAGAAAAGATAGGCTAATATATATAAACAAATGTGAAAAATATAAATTCTACTGGATAGGAAACACACACACACACACACACACACACACACACACACACACACACACACACACACACACACACACACACACGAATCTTCACACCATCCCTCAACCAACACACACACACACACACACACAAAACAAACAAACAAACCTCCATTAACCTCAAAACAAACAACATCTGCTCTCAGCACTGCCTTCCCTTCCGTCCCTACCTCTCCCCACTCTCCCTTGTCCTCTCCTACTCCTGGCATTAATCCTGTAAAACATAGGCTTAACTAAGTGCCGCCTGATCCTATAAAGCCAATGCTAGTTGGAGGAATCTAGTGAAATATGGAGGATTGAATAGTGAAAGGACGGGATGCAGGTAAAAGGAAAGGAATTGGGGAGGAAGGAATAAGCAAGGAGAGATGTCGGACCAGGACAAGAATGGGAAAAGGGGGATAATGGGAAATGTGAGGGAATGGAGAGAAAACAGAGACGGAAAAGGGAAATTTAGGGGAAATGTCAGGGAATGGAGAGGAAAGAGGAAAGAAAAAATGGATAAATAAAAGAAAGAGAAATAGAAAGGAGAATGGAAGGAGAAGATGTGAAATAGATAAATACAAAAGGGAAAGTGAAGAAAAAAATATGAGGAAAAAAAAGATCAAAGACTGAGAAGATGAAATAATGAGAAATGTGAATGAACGAAAAGAAGAAAAAAAAAAAAGGAAACGGAGAGAGTAAAGGAGTTTAAAGGAATTAAATGGAAAGAATATATAAGAAGAAAATAAAAGACTTAAGAACTGAAAGAAGAAAATGAAAAAGAAATCAAAATAAAGGTTAAGATGAAAAGGAAATGAAAAGCAAAATAAAAGAAAAAGGATGAAAGAGGGAAAAGTGAAAAGATGTGGTAAAAGGAGAGAGACGATGAAAGAAGTTGGTGAAAAAGAAGAATAAGTGAGGAGAAATGAAAGAAAGGAAGGAATGGAAGGGAAAATTGTTGAAATGAGGGCCGTGCTGGTGAATGGGGAGGGAGAGAAATGGAAAGGAGATGGGCTCGAGAGGACGGTGGACAGAGAACGTGATGTGAGATAATGCGTCTGTCTGTCTGTCTGTCTGTCTGTCTGTGCTTTGAGATGGAAAGGGAAGTAGCGAAAGAACGAAAGAAAGAAGAAAATGGAAGAAGGGGATAAGATAACAGGAGGAGAAGCAAAAATAGTGATAGAAGCATTAAATTTAATCTTATCTACCACTACCTAACATGTAACCTAATTCTGTCTAATTTAAACGTGTCTAACCTTACCTCATCTACCCTAATCAAACCTAACCTAACCTAACCAAATTCAATTAAACCTAACTTAACTTAAGAAATATCAAGGAGAGAATAATATGCAAATGTAAAAAGATAGTAAAAAAATACATAAGGATGAGCCAAAATGAAAGGAGAGGCAAAGGACAGAAGGATAGGCAAGATGAAGAGAAATAAAAGGAGAGGTGAGGATGGAGAAATGAGCAAGGATAAAAGAAATATAGAGAATGAGCAAAATGAAAGGAGAGGCAAAGGACACAAGGATAGGCGAGAAAAACAAGATGAAAAGGAATGAAAGGAGAGGTGAGGATGGAGAAATGAGCAAAGGAAGAATAAAAGATGAACCAAAGCACACAAGGAAGGGCTGGACAGTAACAAACACGAAGGCAGCTCCTCGTCCCTGCCTGGGTGCGAAGTCGTGTCAAAGGGAAGGCAGATCAGCAGTCCCCCTCACGCTGTCGGTGCGCGCCATAACATTAGCATTCACACTACGGCGGGAATCTCAATCAGTCTACATGAGGCTATGGAAATGCTGACGGAGTGAAAAGCGAGGATATTACTGATTACCTTGTAAACTTGAAGACTCTGGACTTGTGTGGAAGCTGTGTACGACTGGTAAAGTAAATAAAGTAGGGGAAAGTACTGAAGCTAAGAAAAATATGACTGAATAGAAAGCGAAAAAGTTACTGAAGGACCTTGTAAACGGAGTGAAAAGAGACGATGTTACTGAATACCCTAAAACTTGAAGACTCTGGACTTAGGTGGGAGTTATGTAAGATTGGCAAAGTAAATAATGAAATGGGAAGTACTGAAACTATACGAAAAAAAATATGACAATGGAAAGCGAGAAAGTTACTGAAGGATCTTTAAATTTGTGGGGTCGTCGTGGGATTTGTATGGGAGTCGCTCAGTCCTCTCGTATGCTCGTATGCTGATGTAGACTAGATAAGGTTGATAAAATGGAAAGTACTCAAAGCTACAGAAGAGATGACGAGGTGAAAAGCGAAGAAACTTCTGAGTAGCCTGAAGTTACTAAGTACCCTTGCTGTAAACTTGAAGACTGGACTTGTGTGGGAGTTATGTACGATTTGTAAAGTAAATAAAGAAGTGGGAAGTAAGCACTGAAGCTACGAAAAAATATGACTGAGTGAAGAGCGACAAAGTTACTGAAGAACCTTGTAAACTTATGTGCCGTCGTGGGATTTGTGTGGGAGTCGTTCAGTTCTCTCGTGTCCTGATGCAGACTAGATAAAATGGAGAGTGCTAAAAGGTACAGAAGAGCTGACGAAGTGAAAGGTGAGGATATTTCTGAGTAGTCTGTAAATTTGGCTGCCTCGTGGTGCTGGTCTGTGGGTCATTCAGTCCTCGTGTGTCCTGAAGATATAGAGTCAGTTTGATAAATAAATGAAGAGAGTCGTGAGAAAAAAAATAAAGGTTTTCATACCAGTGAAAAGAACTAACTTGCACGTCAACAGCAAGGAAAACAAAAGACGACGCAAAGAAAAGTAAGATAAACAAGAATTTGAATGTATAAACGATGAAAGCTTTCCTATATACTAGAAAAACCACGACTTCTTAAAAAAGGTTTCGAAAAAAAATATAATTCCGCCAACCTCCTCACCAGAAAAATACAAGAAGAATTTTCCACTAAAAAGATATTAAAAAAAAAAACATACTGAGGAAATGCTAAAAGATAAAAAGCAAGATAAGAAAATATAAAAATCTTCAACATAGAATGAGAAAGAAAGAAAACTGAAAGAGAAGTCATGAAAAGCGAACACTACAGAGGGAGGAGCGTGGGAACAAGATGATGAAGAAACCATGACAATAGAAAAAAAGAAGACTGAAAAAAGAGAAAGAAAAAAAGTGAAGACGTAAATTTCCTTGACCTTCTGAATATGTTAGTAAAGAACCCACACAACTGTTCTTGCTGATTTGTTTTTCTTTTTCATTCTCTTTTTCTTTCTTAAAACACTTCAACGTCTTCCTCACCGTGATTTTCTTACTTCTTTCCCTCAATTTTTCCCTCTTCCACCATCTATTATTCTTTCCTCTTCCTTCTCCTCTTTCTTTTCCTCCTCCCAATCTTTCCTTCTCTCTTGCTCCTTCGCTTCTCTTCCTGCTCCTCCTCCTTCCTCCATCTTTTCTCCTCTTTGATCCCTTTCTTCCTTCCTTCCTTCTCTTTCTCTCCTCCTCTCCTCCATCAACTGAGAAAAAAGAGAGCAAGGGAGGGGAACAGAGTGGGAAGGGGAGGGAGGAAGAAATAACCTTGAATTGCCCCATTAATTTCACAACCTATTACCTAATGGGCGACTGGTTACGTCCACTGACCTCCCTTCCCTCCCCTTCCTCTTCTCTCTCACCTTCCCCTTTCCTCTCCTCCCTCCCCTCTCTTTTGAATAGTGAAGCAAGGCACGCATCTCTCTCTCTCTCTCTCTCTCTCTCTCTCTCTCTCTCTCTCTCTCTCTCTCTCTCTTGTTCAAAGCTTAATTTTTCAAGGTCAAGACGATGGATTTTCTTTTTCCTTTTTTTTTCTTGTTTTTTTTTTCCTCTCATCTTTCTTATCTTCTTGGTTCTTGTCAGCTTTATTTTTTTTTCTGTTAATTCTTTTTTGTTTTGTTCTCGTCCGTGTGAATGAGGAAGGAAGGAAGAGGAAGGAAGGAAGGAAGGAAGGAAGGAAGGAAGGAAGGAAGGAAGAAAGATGAGGTCAGTCAGTGGTTTAAAGATCACCACCCCCACCCCCATCCTCTCTCATTCTCCGTCGACCCCCTCTCTCTCTCTCTCTCTCTCTCTCTCTCTCTCTCTCTCTCTCTCTCTCTCTCTCTAATCCCCATACATAAACTAACCACACACACACACACACACACACACACACACACACACACACACACACACATACACGTCCCCTCCCCTAACATCAACACCATTAGAGCAAGGCGCCGCAAACCTCATCTTTCACAAGCCCTGACTAATTTCTTCCCTGCACTACGAGAGGTCAAATTTAGCGGCATCCCTTCATTTATCCAAAGGAGGAGGAGGAGGAGGAGGAGGAGGAGGAGGAGGAGGAGGAGGAGGATCCACACAAGAGGAAGAAGAAGAAAAGAAAACAAACTGAAGGAGGTGAAAAAGAGGAACACACACAGAAGGAAGAAGAAAACGAGAAAAATAACACTGATAAGAAGTAATAAAAGGAGGATGAGAAGAATACATGCAGGAAGAAAAGGAAGATAAGGAGGAGAGGAGGAGGAGGAGGAGGAGGAGGAGGAGGAGGAGGAGGAGGAGGAGGAGGAGGAGGAGGAGGACAACTCGCAAAGGGACACTGCAGGAAATGGCCTTTTACTGGGGGGACATGGGGCTTAATTACGCTCAAACTTGAACGCGGAAGTTTTAATGGGCAAAATAGTGACTTAGAGCCAGCCATAAGTAACGGGGCTGCCAACAAAACGGGCATTAACTGCGCCCCATTTGTTCCCTTTCGCCAAGATTGGAGAGTTCATGGGCTGGCTGGCTGGGGCGGGGCTGGAAAAGGGCTAGGAAGGGTTAGTGTGGGTATTGGGGTGCGTTTAGGGTGTGGGGAAAGAATTAAAGCATTGGTTAGGTTATGGAATGGTGGAGAAAGATGGGAAGGAAGTGTCAAATAGTGTTGTGTTCGAGAGGGACGAATGTTTAACCCTTTCAATACTGGGAGACATTTTTACCTTGAAATTTGTGCACGATTAGACCATTTTATTGACATTAGGAAGGGGTTATGGAAGGCAAAAAGATTAGTGGCCACAGTCTTCACTATTTCAATCCCCAAATAATAACTAGAATGAATATGGAAACGCGTCATGGTACTGAAGGGATTAAGAGGAGTTTCTTGAGAGATAGGGTGATGGAGGAATTAAAGGGTTAGGTGGGATGTATTGGGCATGGAGGGGAGAAATGGAGCGCTAGGAGGGACTTGGTAGGGTTAGGAGGGAAGAAATGGGGCACTGGGAGAAATGTAATAGAGATAGAACGGGGAGGATTAAAGGGAATGAAGCGTTGGATAGAGGTTCGTGGGGATGGATGAAATGATAAAGCTTTGAGTAAATTTTGAGGTTAACCCCTTCAGTAATGGGTCACATTTTTACTTTTTTACTTTGTGTACTGTTAAACCATTTTATTGACATAAGGAAGGGTCTATGGAGGTCAGAAGATTAATGGCCACAGTCTTTGCTATTTCAATCCCTACATAGGTTTGTGGAGCTGTCTAAGATCATCAAATGGTAGAAACGCGTCATGGTGCTGAATGGGTTAAGGAAGGACAGCCGTGAGTTCTCTGGGTTGGGACTTGGGAGGGAATGGTTCCAAGAGGAGTAAGGAAAAAATAAATGGGGAATTTGAGATTAGCGTGATACGATACTAGAGGATCGAAGCAAGTTTCAGATTATATTTCAGAGGGACAAAGGCAGTCCATTAGGTACAAGAGGGAGAGGAGGAGAAGGAGGAGGAGGAGGAGGAGGAGGAGGAGGAGGAGGAGGAGGAGGAGGAGGAGGAGGAGGAGGAGGAATACATAGGAGAGCCAAACAGCAACAGATCCTTTCGAGGTTGCTTGGTAATTACTTCTAACTAGCTACAAGGAAGAGAGAGATAGGACACTCATTACAGCAGCAGCAGGAGGAGGAGGAGGATGTAGAGAAAGATCATAAACAGAAATCAGAATAGAGACAAGGAGTGTTTGCAAGTAATAGTGAATGTTGGCAAAGAAAGAGTAGGAATACGAAGGATGCGAAGAAGAAAATGAAGAGGTGGAGAAGGAGGAGGAGGAGGAGGAGGAGGAGGAGGAGGAGGAGGAGGAGGAGGAGGAGCAAGGAATATTCAAAAGTTGGCAAGATACATGATAAGTTTGTACGGTAGTGTTTGGGGTGTGTCGGAAAGATAATATATTGAGGGGGACTAAGGAAGAGAGAGAGAGAGAGAGAGAGAGAGAGAGAGAGATGGTGGTCTGGTCTGAGAATATCAAAGTGTGGTGGAGATGTGGGTTTAATATTTGAGTGGTTTATGGAGACTTCCAGCAATGATAGCGACAGGACACGGCTCTTTTGATTTATTTATTTATTAGTTGACTTTTCTGTGGAGGGAATCTAACTCTCCTCAAATCTATTTCGTGAGTGACTTATTTCGCATTTATGATTTTTTTGAGTGTGTGTGTGTTTCTGTTATTTTATTTTTTTATATTAATTTTGTTTCTCTGTGGTTATTCTTAGACTTTCGTTCGCTTCTCATTGCTCACAAGATATTTTTTTCTTACCTTCGCCAGTATTCCGTTTTCCTTCATCGTTTTTAGGTAACACTAACTCATCCTTTACATTTACTTTTCGCACATTTGGTATTTAAATTAATCAGAGGTGAATAAATGAGTAGTTTTGAGAGAACAGATATCCCGCCTCCCCACAACACACACACACACACACACACACACACACACACACACACACACACAACCGAAACAATAAATATGTCACTAAAAACACCACTGAAAAATAGGGCACCAGAGAACACCACACAAACTCAAACAAACTCAAGCAAACAAAAGAGAAGCACACGCACGCCAAAACATAAACAAAGCTACTAAAACACACTAAAAAAAAATCTACCACTACGTACTGCCACCACCACCACCACCACCACCACCACAACAACAACAATAACCCATATTTTCACATCATCCTTATCCACACACACCTCTCTCACTTTAGGTCGAGTTTCTTCAGATATAAATCTACGTTTCTGACGGAGACTAGAACTAGACAACACAGCGGCGGGAAAACACGAGATCCAGGAACCAAACAGGGACAAGTTACAGAGACTCACTTTACAGGTCACGTCTTTTTCTCACGACGAAGGCGGAGGCGGAGGCGGAGGAGGAGAAGAGTGAGAAAGAGTACGAGAAGGAAGAAGAAAGCGAGAGAGAGAGAGAGAGAGAGAGAGAGAGAGAGAGAGAGAGAGAGAGAGAGAGAGAGAGAGAGTGGGAGAGCGAAGAAGCGTCACATATCGTTCGAGTAACTCCATTTCGTAAGGGTGACGTCTCATTTTAAGTGTGTGGAGGAAGAAACGCGTCTGGGTCACCGTTCAGACCAGCCAGCCAGTCAGCCATTCACCCAGCCAGACACTCAGCCAGTCTATGCATGCCTGTATATGCTGTGAAGGCAAGATGATGAAGGGACATGATGGAATGCAGTAGGGGAGGGGAGGGAAGGAAGAGGAAGGACATGCAGTGAGAAGAGAGGCGGATAAAGGAAGGTAAATGGAAAGAAGTGCGTGAAAATAGGGTCAGTCAGTCATTCAGAGAGAGAGAGAGAGAGAGAGAGAAACACACATATAAGCCACATCAAATCCAGACACATGATATACTGTAGGGATCTGTGAAATTTATACCTACCATGATCTATATTGAACTATGCCCACTAAATGAAGTGCTACCGTGAAAATACCGTGAAATTCAAATTGACGGGAAATCTGATACCCGTGACTGCGTTCCCTTTATTAGTCTGGTGATTCAAAACAACTAAATATCATAAATGCCTCAGAAAAAAATGGATTAAAAAAAAAGGTAATGGATGTCAGAGGTACAGAATAACATTGGTAGCGATATGAGGTTGTTCTTTGTTTGTTATGTTAATGGGTTCAGCGAAAGACCACAAAGAAGATGAGTTTTTCTGTACTTGATCGTGTCTGGTGGAGAGAGGGGGCGGGACTTTGGAGGAGGAAGAAAATGAGAATGAAGAGGAGGAAGAGAAGGAGAAAGAGGAGGAGGAGGAGGAGGAATAAGAGAAGGAGAAGGAGAAGGAGAGGAGGAGGAGGAAAAAGAGAAGGAATAGGAGGAGGAAACAAAACAGTGAAAATAATGTAAAAAAAAAAAGATAAAAAATAAAACAATGACGACAATATTATCAGTAAAACAGGAAGAAGAAACATGAAAAAAAAAAAAATCCCATCATCGAATTCAATACACACACACACACACACACACACACACACACACACACACACACACACACACACACACACACGTAACCTGACAAAAGACCCACAAGGCAGATTAACACAAAACCTCAGAAACAATTCAAATAAATCCTCCTCTTCTTGTGTTGCTGATAAAGACAACCACATCCTTGCTGGTAGTGCCTGCCTGTACCTACGTGACCATCCAAGCCACGCCAGGCTCACCAGACGGCTCAGTACAGTTCAGCGAAGTCAAGTCTCACTCCCAAGGTGATGCAATAGATCGTGGCGCTGTGACTCTGCCGCTACTGCCCCTGTGGTTCGTGTATTGAGTTCCTCTCCCCCGTGCTGCCAAGAACTTGAAATCTGACAGGGTATTGCTTGGATGCCATTGTGAGGCGTGGGTGTTTGTGGTTGTGGGGCAGGAAGAACAGGAATACAAAGACAAAAAAAAAAAAAAAAGCAGGAGAGCACGAAAACAAATAATGATGTGATAAATCTTTTTTTTTTTTTTCTTGCAAGGTTGTTTGGTAATAAAAACAATATAGGTAAGGTCTCGGGACAGGATGACTTTGAAGGTAGAGGAGGAAGAGAAGGAGAAAAGCAAATAATAATAGACGTTTTTGTTCTTGTTGGCTGAATATGAGGAAATAGAAGTTTCAAAAGGAAAGATTACCGGCACGAATGAAAAGAAACCCAGTAAAAAAAAAAAAAAAAAAAAACAGCAGTAAACCTGATGGCTCTTACGATACCATAGGATAGAATAAACGAAGGAATGTCCCCATCTACACCAGAATAAAGTAAGAACAAGAAGAAGAAGAGAAAGCAGTTGTTGTTTTTTTCTTTTTAATATACAAATAACACGGCCGCAACGAGAGAGCCATCTAGCGAGGAAGGAGAAAAGTAAAACGGTAAAAAAACATAGTGCTAGTATGTAATAAGGTGGACGAGAAAACCACAATACTGAAATTACTCCACTTATGTTTGTAAGCAAGACTCTTCACCTTCACCCCATTCCATTGTCCCTATTCTTATCCCTCCCACGACCTTCCTCTCTCTCTCTCTCTCTCTCTCTCTCTCTCTCTCTCTCTCTCTCTCTCTTTCTCTCATATTTCCTTCGTATCTCTCTTTCGTAACAGACTCTTCTACTTTTCCATTCTATCTTAACTTCCTTCTCCATTCTCTCCGTGTCTTCTCTTATCAAATTTCCCTTTATCTAATTTTCTCCTCTTGTTTTCGTCTTTTCTCTCTATCGTAAGTATTTTTACCATTTCTTCCCTTCACTCTAACATCCACTTTCTTTCAGTTCTCTCTTTCCTCCTTCTTCCCTTTCACTTCCCACGTCTCCTTATCGTATTTGACTATTTTTCTTCCTCTTCATTCTTGCTCCCTCCTTTTATTTCCCTTCACTCCTATTTCCTCCTCTCTTTTTCAGTTTCTCGCTTCTTCGTCTTCTCCTTCTTGCTTACCTTTCCCTTCCCTTCCCTTCTGCGTCTCCTTCCCTGAGTTACCTATCCTGTCTTCGTGTAGTCTTCCCCTCCTGTCTCTCCGTCACACTCCTGGCCTCGTGCTGGAGCTGCGGGGCCTTAACCAGCTCAGAGCCATTGTCTACACGCGCAGCCAAGACTGAAGACTCAAGGCTCAACACACACACACACACACACATACACACAAACACACACACACACACACACACACACACACACACACACACACACACACACGGTAAACAATAAGGGATCATTTAAGAACAATAAGAACGTTTTATGTCTACGTCTGTCTGTCAGTGTGGCTTTTGTTCTGTCTGTTTCCTGTCTTTTCATGTGTCTCTTGATCTTATCGTCTGTCTTTTTCTTATCTGTCGAGCTCTTCTTGTTTGTATTTTGGTGTCTGTATGTTTTCTATCTTTTGTTTTCTATCTATCTCTTTATCGCCTTATCTAGCATTCTATCTCTCTATTTATCTGCGTCTTTAGCTATCTATCTATCTGAGTCTGCCCATCTGTCTGTGTCTGTCTTTCTGTTTCATTTTATTTTCGTTTTTTGCTCTCTCTCTCTCTCTCTCTCTCTCTCTCTCTCTCTCTCTCTCTCTCTCTCTCTCTCTCTCTAATCCCGGTAGATCAATGGTGACAGACTCGTGGAGGACGGAAGAGAAAAATACAACGAAAACGTGATAAAAACAAAGACGCGAGAGGAACAAAAACACTGCATACATAAAACACGCTTGAACTCCCGACCTTCCCGCCTCCTTCCCGTCCTCCTCCTCCTCCTCCTTCTCCTCCTCCTCCTCCTCCTCCAACTGCCCCTTTCCCGTCCACAACTTAATCCCCTTTACTCAATCCCTTTCTTATCCTTTCTACCTTTCTTCTTTCTGTTCTTTTCTCTCTCCGTCTGTTTTCGTCCATTTTACGCAATTATTTCCTGTCCTTTTTTTATTTCTTTTTATTTTCATATACGCTTTTATTTATTTTTACTATGTTCTCGTTTTCTTTCCATAGTTTCTTCCCGTTGACATCAGTATTATATTGTCCTTCCCGTTTTCTCATCTCTGTCTTTTCGTTTCTTCTTTTGCCTCCTGATTCCTTTGTTTTCTCTTCACTTCCTGTCTTTTGAACGTTTTCTATGACAAAAACTAAATTAAATACAAATTAAAACCATTCCTTTTCCTTCCCGCGTTTTCCTTGGTGTCCAGGAAGAGACTATACGCAAAATATGTGTGTTCCCTTTTTGTCTTCCAGTTGTCATGTGACTTTATGGTTAAAAAAATAAATAATACTATGGTAAGACATGAGGGGAACGTTTAAAAATCTTATGTTATGTTCTGTATTCCTGTATTCCTACGTGTGTGTGTGTGTGTGTGTGTGTGTGTGTGTGTGTGTGTGTGTGTGTGTGTGTATTCCCTCCTCTCGTCCCCTTCGTAAAATACACGCGCACACACTTACACACACACACACACACACACACACACACACACACACACACACACACACACACACACACACACACCAGAACGCGACCCTCAAAACGAATAAAACCAAACCTGCGTTATAACAAAATTTCATGAAACCCTCTAAACTAATTCACTTTCATTGCAATCCTCTCTTCCTCCTCCTCCCCCACCTCCTCCTCTTACTCCTTCTCCTCCTCTTTCTCCTGCACCTCCTCCACTTCCTCCTCCTGTCAGTTGGAGAGGAAGAGGACCCGTGGCAACTCCCTCCATCTCCCACCCTTCTCCCTCCCTCCTCCGCCTCTTCGCTTCCCCAGATATTGGTCACGAAGGTAAATATTGGAACATTTAATACGCTTGCTTAATTCTGGAGCCTCACTCCCAGACCTTATTCAGCTGCTTGTTGACCTCTCCGTCTGCCTGCCGCTGAGGAGGAGGAGGAGGAGGAGGAGGAAGAAGAATTAGATAAGTGAAGGATACATAGTAGTAATAAAAGGAGGAAAGGGATGACACACAAGAGAAGAGAAACATGGAGGAGGAGAAGGAGGAGGAGGTGAAGGAAAAACAAGAAAAGTAATTCAACTGAGCTACTACTGATGAAAGGGTAGGAAAAGTAGTAATAGAAAAGAGAGAGAGAGAGAGAGAGAGAGAGAGAGAGAGAGAGAGAGAGAGAGAGAGAGAGAGAGAGAGAGAGAGAGAGAGAGAGAGAGAGAGTTTTACACACACACACACACACACACACACACACACACACACACACACACACACACACACACAAGTAATCTCATCCGATCAGTTCTAGTCGGTGTTTCATCCCACCAATTTTCATTCTCTGATTCAAATCGAGTGAAGATGACCACGCTGCTTCCACGTTCGCAAATATCCTCCTCCTCTCCCCCCCTCTCTCTCTCTCTCTCTCTCTCTCTCTCTCTGCTTTTCCTACACTTCCTTCCTCTTACCTATTTCCTTCACATCACTCCTCTCTACCTTCATTGTCATTCTAACTTACTTTCCAATCTTGCACTGGTACATTCTAATACTCTTGAGAAGAGAAGGAGGAGGAGGAGGAGGAGGAAGAGGAGTTACATCAGTCAGGGGAAGGATAGAATGGCAAAAGCGATCCCTCTTTTTAAGGTTAGCGGTGATGTGAAATACCTAATGAGTCACGACGGCGCTTGCAAACTTTTCCATTTCCCCCTGGACATTTTTCACGAGCCGACAGACAAATGTTTTAGTTCCTACTCGAGGTCTTTGACATTTGAAAAAAAAAGTCACTGAGAGGGAGAGGGAGAGGGAGGGAGGGAGAGGGAGTAAGGAGGAAAAAGAACCGATTTTACCTCTTCTGTCACGTCAGCAATTTTGGGCAGAGAGAGAGAGAGAGAGAGAGAGAGAGAGAGAGAGAGAGAGAGAGAGAGAGAGAGAGAGAGAGCAGAAGGATAAGCGCTGTTTGATGTGGAAGAGGGAGGGACTTTGCAACTACGGCGCCCTGCAGGAAGAAGAGGAAGAGGAAAAAGAGAAAAATAAATAGGAAGTAAAGGATGGAAACGAAGAAGAGATGGAGGAGAATGAAGAGGAAGAGGAGGAGGACAATAACGTCGACCACTACCACCACCACCACCACCACCAAGCGAAAGAGGAAGAGGAAG
>NC_059294.1:9532500-9550000 GCF_017591435.1 Portunus trituberculatus
TAATTGAGGCTCCAGACTCGTGTATGGGTAGGTGCAGGTGGTCGCTTGCGTGAGGGAGTGGCGATGGAGTGGTGATGAAGGTATGGCAGGTAAGGCGTTGATTGCATGGTTCAGGTGAGTGTGTGTGTGCGTGTTGTGAGGGTGTGTATCGGGAAGAGGTTTGGAATAACGGGGTGGAGGAGGATGGAAGGGGAAGAAAGGGAATGGAAGGGATGGGAAGGGAAGGAAAGAAAGGATGAGAAGGAAAGAAAATAGGAAGGAAAGGATGGATGAGAGAGAGAGAGAGAGAGAGAGAGAGAGAGAGAGAGAGAGAGAGAGAGAGAGAGAATAGTGGTGGGGGGGGGGCAGAGGGAGGGAGACTGTCATAAAATTGAAACGAGATATGTTGTGGGGAATATTTTTAGATTCGGGTGGAACACAGAAATCGTTTGCTGATAGATTTTGACTTGTATGAGGGAGGGAGAATAAAGATAAACTGATACGAAATTTAGTGCTGCATCTGACGTCAGTGAAACAAAATACATTATTCTGACAGTGGTGGTAATAGTACAATTTTTTTTTTTTTTATGTTATGGCCTATAGCGCCTGTAGGTATATTTGAGAGTATGGGAAGCGCTGTTCAGCTTCTACCCATTAATGGCGAAGGCAATTTTATTTATAGTGGTACCAATATTAGGGCCCATATTACCACCTAAGCGCATCTTTGATGTAACCACCTAGAACCTGGGTATCATGGTGACATGTAGGTAACTTTAAACCATTCGACAAACAGCAAAGTTTCAAGGTGGTACGTGATGGGATTCGAACCTACACATGGACGTCTGCCCGATCCCACGCTCACCACCTTATCCACGACGCCACCGTCTCCCTAGTAGTAGTAGTAGTAGTAGTAGTAGTAGTAGTAGTAGTAGTAGTAGTAGTAGTAGTAGTAGTAGTAGTAGTAGTAGTAGTAGTAGTAGTAGTAGTAGTAGTAGTAGTAGTAGTAGTAGAGAGAGAGAGAGAGAGAGAGAGAGAGAGAGAGAGAGAGAGAGAGAGAGAGAGAGAGAGAGACAGACAGACAGACAGACAGACAGACAGACAGACAGACAGATAGACAGACAGACAGACAGACAGACAGGATTGACGGATAGACGGATGGACAGACACAGACAGAGAGACAGGCAAGGAATAATCCTTTAATTCCTTCAAACAGACAGCCAGATAGGTAAAGAAAAGAATCATACTTAATCCCCTTAAACAAACAAAAATATACACAGACAGAGAAAGAGGATCATCTTTTAATCAACCATTCTCATGAGTTCTAATCCCACTTCTAATGCTGCACGGCGAGGGTTGGATTCGTAACAAGGAGCCACGCGTAGGAGGTGACCACTTCCACGAACACATCCACAAAGAAAACACTTGCTTGGGACTCCAACGCGGCCACGCTCAGGCAAAACTTTGTATCTCGACCCTTTTACTAGTGAAGTCGTCCTTCCTTGACCCTCCTAGCATTGCAAAAACTGTTTCCATGAAGAGAATAGAGGAAAAACACAAGGTAATTTTATCTTTTTAAAACTACAACATTATCTATGGGATCTTAGCACAAAAAGTCTACCTGAAAATAGTTATAAATATCATAGAATGTGATAGGAAAGATGAAAAAGGTAGAAAAAAAAAATAAATAGATTCTGCACAGTTACTAGATTTCTGACAGTGAAAACACAATAAAGTTTCTCAATTGTCCCTCTGTTACGTGTTTAGATGTGTGGTTATGATGCAATCACTAAACACACTAAAGAGATTAGCAATATTTCTCGATTCTTGACTAAGACTGTCCCTCTGCCACAGGTCACGTGTTGGGGCGGATGGTAAGATGCTGGTATACGTGGATATACACAGTTTCCTCTCTCCAATCCTTCAGATGACTACTACACGAGTACGTCGCCTCTTCACTTTAGTCAATAACAAGGCAGGCTTTGATCACTGAAACATGCCGTTGATGGAGTAGGAAGGGAGAAAAATATCATGAAAAAATTTAATGAGTGAAAGAATGAAGACAAAGTAAAAAAAAAAGAAGAGAAAGGAAATGAAGAAAAAAGAAAGTTAAGATAGACAAACAGACTGGCAGAAAAAAGAAATAAAAAAAGAGAAAAGAGATGAGATGAAAATATTGAAAGCAAAAAAAGTATCCATCAAACTCAGACACACAGCTCGGAAAATTACTCCTCTCGATACACGCTTCCATCACGAGAGAGAGAAAGAGAGAGAGAGAAAGAGAGAATAGACAAGAGCACGCGGGAAGCCCAGAATGTAATGTCAGCAAGAGAAAGAAACACTGGAGGGAGGGAGGAAGGGAAGGTGGTGGGGGAGAAAAGGCCACGAGTTATAAGACAGAGGACCAGCCTTCTGTCACTCCGTCTGTTACGTATGCCCGAAAATGGAAATCAATCACGAGTCAAAAATAAAAAAAATATATATAAGAATAGGTTGACGTCACAGGTATCTAAAAATAGCTGTTGGTTGTAACGAAAGTATACGAGTAATGATGTCCTGAAAAGAATGAATTTGCACTAAGAATAATCACTTAAACACTAATGACAAACTAACTGACTTACACAACACCAAAAAGAAAAAAAAAAACTTTGGAAAAAAACGATAAAAAAAAATTAAACACTGAAACCCACCAAAAAACACCTAAAAAATCATAAGACCACCAACAAATCCAATCAGAAATTCAAAACCCCGTCACTTCAGGCAATAAAACACCGACACTCACACAACACACTCCTGCAGAAGGCGTTGACGATTTGAGAGCGCCGCGCGTCACACCAGAGGCCACACGAAGCAACAAGAAGCGAGGCGAGGAGAAAAAGGAGGACGGTGGCAGTGGTGGCGACGGCGGCAGGAGCTGTGGCTGGATGAGGGGCGAGCAGGAGTGTTGGAATGAGAGGCACCGTAGGAGAGAGAGGCGCGGCCGGGAACTGACTGACCAACCCTCACCTACACCCACACACAACACACCTGGGCCACGACGCGTCCCTGCACCTTCCCAGAACCCCCAAACACACTCACAGGCGCTAGGTATGACTCACCCCCACTCTCCCCTCACGTTCCCCTCACTCTCTCCACAAGACGCCCGCCACCCACGCACACACACACGCACGCACGCCAAGCTCTCCTTTCCACGCCCCCTACCGACCGTTTTTCGTGCGATATGAGCCAAAAATAGACTTCTCAGGTATTCATGAAGGACGTTGTGTATATGTGTTCGCCTTATGCAGTGACCTTTAGTGACGTGAGTGACTCGTATTAGTTTCATACGCGTCAGGAGGAGTGACTGAGTGGGGGAATAAAGGAGCGAGTGAATGCTATAGTGGTGGTGGTGGTGGTGACGGCAGTTTTGAAGGGTCGAAGTAAGATTATGTACATGAGAGAGAGAGAGAGAGAGAGAGAGAGAGAGAGAGAGAGAGAGAGAGAGAGAGAGAGAGAGAGAGAGAGAGAGAGAGAGAGAGAGACGAACAGACAAGAAACCAAACCAAACCCAGTAACAAGCTAAAAAAAAATCAACACACCAACACACACACACACACACACACACACACACACACACACACACACACACACACACTCTCTCTCTCTCTCTCTCTCTCATTACAATTACAGCCAAGGTGACATTTCAGAACCCTTCTTTACCTAATTATTTATAGATACAACGATAACTTTGACGCTAAGTACTAATCCTTTCCCTTTTAACCTTTATCCTTCCCCACCTGCTATTTTCTCCCTAATCCCTCTACTCCCCTCCTTCTTATCCCCTTTTATATCTCCCCTCGTTCCATGAAAGAAAACAAAAAGAGCAAAGAACAGAAAGATGAAGGAGAATAATCTAATAAAACGAAGGAATATAAGAAAGGAAGCGTGAATGAAAAAGTGAATAGGGAGAGTGGAGAAAGAATGAAGGCGGAAATAGCGAAAGGAAAAGGGAAATGAGGAAAGGAGGGGAGAAAAAGGGGAAGTGGGGAGAGGAACGAGGGGAAGGGCATAGGAGAAGAATAGAGAGGAAGTGGCATGGCGAGAGAAAGGAGGAGGAGGAGGAGGAGGAGGAGGAGGAGGAGGAGGAGGAGGAGGAGGAGGAGGAGGAGGAGGAGGAGGAGGAGGAGGAGGGGGGCGTTGCTACTCAGTACTAGACGGGCAGTTTCAGGTAATTGGCGTCCGATACAACACGAAGAGAATTCCAGGAACAAGAATGACTGTGTGTGTGTGTGTGTGTGTGTGTGTGTGTGTGTGTGTGTGTGTGTGTGTGACTAAGCGTGACTAACTTTCTAGATATGTGTGCTCTACTTTATTCACACACACACACACACACACACACACACACACACACACACACACACACACACACACACACACACAAAGTAAAGCAAAAAGTACATTACCTCCTCTATCCCCAACAAAACTCATACCACGACAAAACATTAAAAAGAAAATGAAAACAAAAATAACAAATCCTTCCACTGAAAAATAAAAATAAATAAATAAGAGCGAGGAATCGAACCCATACCTAGCTGGTCCCGAGACAAGCACAGCACCTCAAAGTCACGCACCATCTAAAGGACAAAAAACAGGCAAGGAAAACAACGAAGACAATTAAAAAAGAAGGCAAGGATACTACATTTACTCTCAGAAGGAGGAGGAAGAGGAGGAAGACCAAGAGGAGGAAGAGGAGGAGGGGAAGGGGTAGTAGCTGCAAGAAACGCTGGAAGAAAGGAAGAGGAGGAAAAACAGCAGCAAAAGTGTAGAGGTTAGGAAGAAATATAAATATCCATGGCGTTTAAAATTTTTGGTGAATGTAAGAGGGAGAGGAGAGAGAGGGAGAGAGGAGAGAGAGGAGAGGGGAGAGAGGGAGAGGGTAACTGGGGACTGGAGGCTCGTGGCGGGACAATGAAAGTTTTAGACGTAGAAGGGGGTGGTCGCTGTTGGGGGTCAGGGGATCGAGGGGGGGAGGTCATCGTAGTCGTAGGCGAGGGTAAGCGAACTGCACACACACACACACACACACACACAGAGAGAGAGAGAGAGAGAGAGAGAGAGAGAGAGGGGGAGGAGGTATACTGGTGACCCTTGTTGCTCTCTCCGGTCATCCGAAGAAAATTAGGAAAAAATATAAAGAAAAAAGAACATTGAAAAAAAAAACGCTATCGATCCCAAAGAAAAAAAAATACCAGGCAGTGAAAAGATAAAAGAGAGAAAATTAAACATGAAAGGAGATGAAAAGATGGGAATGAAAAAAAAAAGTATAACAGACACAAGCTATAAAAATAAGAGAACAGGAAAAATATAAAGAAAAGAGAAAGAAACCGACTTGAAAATAACACAGAAATAGACATGATAAGAAATAGAGATAATAAATAATTAAATAAAGAAAGAAAATAACACTAATGCGATAAAAAAACAATAGAGGAGAAGAAAATCAAGAACAACAGCAAAGAATAAGATAAAAGGGTCAACATGAAAGTAAATAAAAGAAACTAAATAAGGAAGTGATCGATAAGAGAGAGAGAGAGAGAGAGAGAGAGAGAGAGAGAGAGAGAGAGAGAGAGAGAGAGAGAGAGAGAGAGAGAGAGAGAGACGAAACAGACGAAGATTAGAAAAAAAAACTGAAAAAAGTGAAACAAAATTGAGAAAGAAAAATATATACAAAATAACAGATTAAAAACGAGGAAGGGAGAAGAAAAAATAGAAGAATACAAAGAGAAAAATGAGAAAAAAAAACGTAGACGAAGAAAAAAACAACAAAAAAATAGATAAAAGAAAAAAAGACGACGAAAAAGAAAACGAAATAACAGAAATAAAATGAATGGAGAGGGAAGGCCAAGAGTCACTCCAACAAAACCGATTGATTTGTTCACCCCTTTCAGAACACATGTCGGGCAGAAGGCGGTCGTTAAATAGCACAACAAAGAACATTACGATCACAATACTCTCTCTCTCTCTCTCTCTCTCTCTCTCTCTCTCTCTCTCTCTCTCTCTCTCTCTCTCTCTCTCTCTCTCTCAATCCAATTATCGATTCTCTCTCTTTCTCTGTTCAGTTCATCAGATCTTTACATTTTTCTTTTTGTAATGGACAGCGAAACTACATTAACACTAGTCAGAGAGAGAGAGAGAGAGAGAGAGAGAGAGAGAGAGAGAGAGAGAGAGTTGGGGGACTGAATGTACGTATGACAGGTCGTAAAATATCTTTGAAGCTTCCCCTCGTGTTACTGAGTGCTACAGACCTCCTCCTCTTCCTCTTCCTCCTCTTCTTCCTCCTCCTCCTCCTCCTCTTCCTCCTCTTCGCATTCACACCCAGGGGTCAACACACGACAAGTTTACGTGTATCGATTCGCGGTTCAGAGAGAGAGAGAGAGAGAGAGAGAGAGAGAGAGAGAGAGAGAGAGAGAGAGAGAGAGAGAGAGAGAGAGAGAGAGAGAGAGAGAGAGAGAGAGAGAGAGAGAGAGAGAGAGAGAGATGGTAGGCCAAAGGAAGACAGTGAGAGATAGGAGATTTAAGCAGAAGAGAGAGAGAGAGAGAGAGAGAGAGAGAGAGAGAGAGAGAGAGAGAGAGACAAAGACCGTCAAGCGTTCTCTCTCTCTCTCTCTCTCTCTCTCTCTCTCTCTCTCTCTCTCGGATAATTAAGAACCTGCAGATGATAAAGAACTCCTGAGAGCCACATTTCGCTCTAGTGTTTTTTCTCTTCTCTCTCTCTCTCTCTCTCTCTCTCTCTTTTTTCTCTCTCTTTTTATCTCTTCAATTCGTCCATTACCGGCCCGCTCATTCTTTCGGCGAGCTTTTTCTCTTGTCATTTCTCTCAGAGCACTTAATCTCTGTCTTTCTTTCCATCTGCGTCTTTATTTATGTATGTCTGTCTGTCTGTTTGTCTGTCTCTCTATCTGTTTACTTGTCGCTCTATCTGCACCTGTTTCTCAGTTTTTGTCTTCGTGTGTGTGTGTGTGTGTGTGTGTGTTTACCTGTCTGTCTGTTTTCCTACACCTTTTTTCTCTGTTTGTGATCGTCTGTGTCTTTATGAATACGTCTGCTTTTCTTTTGTAGGTTTTCTGCATTTTCTATTCTTCCTGTTTATTTGTCTAAGTCTGTCTGTTTGTACGTCAATGTATCTATCTATCTCTACCTTTAACTCTCCCACCTGTAAGTCTATTTAGAATTTGATCTACCTGGAAAGTTTTCTTTTTATAAACCTACGTATCAGTAAATATATCAGTCTCTCCACCTCTCGCTCTCTCTCTCTCTCTCTCTCTCTCTCTCTCTCTCTCTCTCTCTCTCTCTCTCTCTCTCTCTCTCTCTCTCTCTCTCTCTCTGTTCAACCAATTCCACCTGAAACTAATCCTATCGGTAACCATCCACAACTCTCCACTCACCTGTCATTCCAACCACCTCTCGACTTTCCTGCTTCCTTTCCTCCCTCGTTCACCTCCCCCCATCTCTCTCCCTGGTGGCAACATCCCTCATCATTAATGCAAGGACATCCCTACCTCCCTCCTCTCACCTCACCTCTCCCTCTCTGCCTTCCGTCTCTCTATCAAACCAAACAGGGTCCGGTTTGGAACGAATTTCATATTTGCATTTGGCTCATCAGCTTGTCAATCGATCAGAGAAGAACTAACGTGATTACCTTGCAGCTGCGGCCCGGAAGAGATAGATAGATAGATAGAGAGAGAGAGAGAGAGAGAGAGAGAGAGAGAGAGAGAGAGAGAGAGAGAGAGAGAGAGAGAGAGAGAGAGAGAGAGAGAGAGAGAGAGAGAGAGAGAGAGAGAGAGAGATTAATGATATCAGGAAAAGCAAGGAAAAGAAAAGATAAAGGAGTGAAAATTATGATGAGAGAGAGAGAGAGAGAGAGAGAGAGAGAGAGAGAGAGAGAGAGAGAGAGAGAGAGATAGGATAAGCAACTAGAGGGAGGTGTGACAGGCGGGGATAAAGAAGAAAGAAATAATGAAAGATTCTACGGGTGATTGAAGAGAAAGGAACAAGAAGAGAGGAAGGGAAAAGGAGACAAGGTAGAGTGGGAAAAGAGTATGAAAGAAAAGGAAATGAAGAGGGGAGGGAAAAAGGGAAGAGAGAAAACGAGGAGGAAAGGGAGGCAAATGAATATAGAAGAGGTGAAAGAAAGAGAGAAAGAGGAGGAAATGAAAATAAAGAAGAGGAAGGGAAAAAGCAAAATGGAAGGAAAAATAAGAGAAAAAAAGAGAAGGAAAATATGGAGGGAAATTGAGAGAGAGAGAGAGAGGGGGGGTGAGAGAAGGGGAACGGGAGGGAGCTAAAGAAAGAGGAGAGAGAGGGAACGCGAGGGAACGAGAGGGGAGATTGGGAGAAGGGAGGGAAAGGAAGAGAGATGAGTGAGGGGAGAGGGAGGGAAATTGAGAAAGGGAGGGGAGGGAAGGGAGGAATAACGGAAGGGGACGGAAGAAAGAAAAGCGGAAATTATCTAATGCCAAATATATACCATACGAAAATAGAGCAAATCATGTTATTGGAAGAGAGAGAGAGAGAGAGAGAGAGAGAGAGAGAGAGAGAGAGAGAGAGAGAGAGAGAGAGAGAGAGAGATGAACGGAAATTGAAAGTAAATGATAACTAAATGAAAAAAGAAAAGACTAAAATAGAGGAAATAGAATGAAAATATGATGAGACAAAATATTTAAGAGGAAAAAAAACATGAGGAAAAGCAACTAAAAAAAGGAAGAATGAAATAAAGAAAATAAAACAAGGCATAGAGAGAAAAAGAATAGAAATAAATGGAAAAAGAAGAAAAAAATGAAAACGAAAAATAAGAAAAAAGAGAATAATGAAAACTAATTAGCAGAGAGAGAGAGAGAGAGAGAGAGAGAGAGAGAGAGAGAGAGAGAGAGAGAGAGAGAGAGAGAGAGAATAAAACGAGATAATAAATAATACGAGAAGAAAAAAAAGGAAAAGAGAGAGAGAAAAAAAGCAAGCTGGGATTATGTGTCTTACTCTCCTCCTCCTCCTCCTCCTCCTCCTCCTCCTCCTCCTCCTCCTCCTCCTCCTCCTGTTATCTACATTCTTTTCTTCTTTCCTTCTTAACCTGAGTGCGAAATCTTAGGCTAACCACTAACCACGACGTGCATGAGAGAGAGAGAGAGAGAGAGAGAGAGAGAGAGAGAGAGAGAGAGACTACTACAATTCTCCTATATATCGTAAATTGGAGAGCGGCCATGTTCCACGTCTCTTATGATCAAAACCTCCACTATCTCTTCCGTAATAGTCTCCTCCTCCTCCTCCTCCTCCTCCTCCTCCTCCTCCTCCTCCTCCTCCTCCTCCTCCTCCTCCTCCTCCTTCTCCTCCTCTTACTCCTCCTCCTATACCTCTTCCTCCTTTCCATTTCTTCCCCTCTATCATAACTTTCCATCAGACCACGCAACCCTCATATTCCTACCATATATACCTACCGTCTACCTCCTCTTCCTCTTCTTCCTCTTCCTCCTCCTCCTCCTCCTCCTCCTCCTCCTCCTCCTCCTCCTCCTCGTCAAACAGTTTGCGTCGTACAGGTAATGGTCTCCACGTCACATAACTCCCAAAGGTAACTTAAGGCAACCCTTCCCCCCCCTCCACTTCCATCATCGTTCTATAGTCTTCATCCTCCTCCTCCTCCTCCTCCTCCTCTTGTTGAGTTTTCCCTCCATCCTTCATTGCTAATCGTTCCTCTCTTCCCCTCTCTTCCCCTCTGACTGTCCTTCCCCTCTCTCTGCCTTCCTCCTGCTTCCTCTATTTATATTTTGCTCCTATTTTGTTTTTTCATCTCTTATACGTTATTCTAGTTCTCGTTCTTCTATTTTTCGAACACTGTCATTCTTTCTTTTATTATCTATTCATTTTTTTTTTTATTTTCACCTCCAGTTATTTTTCTTCCTTCTTTATTTTCTCTCATACTGTTCTCTTTTCTCTTCTTCTTCCTTCTCCTCTTCTTCCTCTCTTCAAACTTATATTTTGTTCATTTCTTCTTATTCCTGGTTCTTCACTCCTCACTTCCTTCTTCATTCAAACTTCTTTTCTCTTCTTCTATCTTCTGTTCGTCTTTCTATTCATCTTTCTCCTCTCCTGCTTCCTGCTTCTTTAATCTTCCATTTTCTAATTCCCGTTCGTCCTACTCCACCTCCTCTACCCCCTTGTTTCCTTCTCCTTATCCTCCTCCTCCTCCTCTTCCTTCCTTCATTCCCTTTCCCCAGTTTCCCTTTCTCCCCTCATACCGGCAACGAGTCTCATCTTTATTTCACTTCGTCCAAAATTCCTTACCGTGTTGCTATTTCCACTTTTGTCTTCCCTCTTCACGTGTTTGTTTCCCTGTTTTCCTCACTCTTGCACTTGCTGGCGTTCGTTTACCTCCCTCACCCTCTCCCTCTCTCTCTCTCTCTCTCTCTCTCTCTCTTCCCCTTCCTGTCTGTCTGGTCATCACTTTAAATTATTCCTCGTCCAGCCCAGGTATTTTTGGCACGCCCAGCTTATCCCTGTCGCGTCGTTAGTTGTACCGTGTGCATATGTGTGTGTGTGTGTGTGTGTGTGTGTGTGTGTGTGTGTGTGTGTGTGTGTGTGTGTGTGTGTGTGTGTGTGTGTGTGTGTTGCCAGGAGCAATGGCGGCGCTCGCTGGTAATGATGCATGTTTGATGTGACGAGGAGTTAGAGGAAGAGGAAGAGGAGGAGGAGGAGCAGGAGGAAGAGGAGGAGGAGGAGGAGGAGGAGGAGGAGGAGGAGGAGGAGGAGGAGGAGGAGGAGGAGGAGGAGGAGGAGGAGGAGGAGGAGGAGGAGGAGGAGGAGGAGGAGGAATACAAAGGAATACAAAGGAAAGCCAAACAGCAACAGACCTGTTGGTCCTTTCGAGGCTGTTTGGTAGAGGAGGAGGAGGAGGAGGAGGAGGAGGAGGAGGAGGAGGAGGAGGAGGAGGAGGAGGAGGAGGAGGAGGAGAAAATGAAACGATAAAAAGAGAGGGAGGTACCTAAAAATTGATTGATAGATTGATCTTTTCCAGGGTGCACAGACGTCAGAGGGAGCACTGTGGAAGGAGGGAGAGATTGAAGGGAGAGAAGGAGAGAGGGAAAGAGAAGCAATAGATACAAAAGTGAAAAGGACAAAGAGGAAAACGACATAAAAAGACGATAATGAAGATGAGGAGAACGAGGACAACGGAAAGGAAGAAAAAAAAACATTTACTCCTCAATATATCCATGTGTGTTTGCCCTCAAGCTCGTCTTCCTTCAGACACCTTACGTTAGTACATTCTCTTCCTTTCCCTCAGATATCCCGGGAGGCTCCTGGGGGGTAATGAGGGAGGGAACGGAAGGGAAGGAGAAGGGAGAGTCGTAAACACAAGATCTATCGCCTGTGTACGGTTCCAGTCGCCACCTGAGCTCCCACACTGAAGGTTTAAGGGAGGAGAAGGGACGAGAGGGGAAAGGGGAGGGAGAAGAGGTAGAAGGGAGGAAAGAGGAGCTAAAGGAAAGGAAAGCGAAAGGGAGGGATATAGGAGGAAAGAGGAGGGTTATTTTCTAGGGTGGTGTACATGTGGCCACTCGTAAATCTGTCTTCCTCATGCCCCCTGATCCATTTTTCCATTTACTTTCCCTCTCCCCTCGTCCCTCTCCCTCCCTCTCTGTCTCTCTCTCTCTTTTTCTCTCCCACCCTCCTCCTCAGGTGTTAATATTCCAGGGCATCACCTCCACCGGCGAGCCTCTGACAGACCGCTGGATCACTCCTGGAATGCGACATAAGCGTCCTGGAAAACGTTTAGGTCCATGTGCGTGTTCCAGATTCTGTGTGTCTATATGTGCGTTCTGGAAAGTTTGTCTGTATACCTTACGATATGGATTCTGGAATATGGGTAAGTCTTTATGTGCGTCCTGGAAAGCATGTGTACTTTTAATGAGCGTTCTAAAATAAAATGTGTGATCTTATAAGTTTTCTGGAAAACATGTGTATTTCTTATGTTCGTTCTGGAAACCATGTTTATTTTTAACCCCTTCAGTACTGGGATGCATTTTACCATGAGTCTTGGAAATGATTAGAAGGTTTTATTGACATTAGGAAGGCTCTATGGAGGTCAGAAGATTAATGGCAAGAGTCTTCACTATTTTAATCTTTACATGAGTTTCTGAAGCTGACTAAAATCACTAAATAGGAAGCAGAATAAATATGGAAACGCGTCATGGTACTAAAGGGATTAAGAGCGATATGGAAAGATATAATACTATAGAAAACATGGAAGTCTTTAGTTACATTCTGAAAATACGTGTATATGTACTTTATATACAAGCTCTGGAAAATATGTGTACTACTATACAAGTTCGTCCTGGAAAACGTGTACTTTGCCTTCATGTACGTACTGGAAAGCATGGAAATCTCTACGAGCGGACTTGAAAATAAACGTAGCAATCATACATGGTACATAAAAAGTTACATGTGCATTTTATAATCGTCCAGGGATCACAGGTGCTTATTATGTGTCCCATGGGAGTGTGTGACTGTCCCCCTAGCCATATATGTCCCCTGTGTGTGTGTGTGTGTGTGTGTGTGTGTGTGTGTGTGTGATGGGTGAACATGTGCACTATATGCGTCCCAGGAGAACATGTGCGCCTTTGTAATTAAACAGGCGATCCCTTTGTTAGTTCCACCCCATTGACAGTGAAGGGAAACGGCCGGCGGGGAGACGGATCGGGCACGACGGGGATCTTATTACAGTGCCACGGCGATGCTATGGAACAAAACTCAGGGGAAAATGTATGATAGTATGAAAAGTGTAAGAAACTTGAAAAAAAATCAGGAAAAGAACTACATAAGAAAACTATGGTATAAAAAAAACTGTAGGAAATTATTTTTTGTTATGAGTAAGGAACAAAATTTGAGCAAAGCTATGGAAATCTATAAAACAACCAACCATTAAATAACTAGAACTATAGAATAACATTGAATAAAAACATGAGCAATATTTATGAAGCACAAATATTTCATCAATTCATACTGTTCCCTGATTGTGTTTGTTTATAATTAGCAACAAAAGGGGACCAGGACCAGAGACGCGTTGCTGAGAAGATCCATGATATATCTAAAAACGATTGCAAATAGTTACGAAAGACAACAAACAATAACATAACTCTACATCTCCCCTAGTCTGTTTGATTACACTGCCAGACAACTAACTGCTACAGGAATTTATTACGCGATTCTTGAATAGAGCCTTGATTTGGAATTAGTTTAGGTCCCAATATGTGTGTGTGTGTGTGTGTGTGTGTGTGTGTGTGTGTGTGTGTGTGTGTGTGTGTGTGTGTGTGTGTGTGTGTGTGTGTGTGTGTGTGTGTGTGTGTGTGTGTGTGTGTGTGTGTGTGTGTGTGTGTGTTAGGTTAAGTTAGGTTAGGTATGAGATACGACGAAATAGTAGGATACCACCACCACCACAGTTCTAGGTCACGATTCTCAAAACCCGCTCTTCCTCCTCTTTCCTCCACCTCACGACTCGAAACTACACTCGGCGCGACTCGTGAATGCTTTGTTCCCATCCTCCTCCAACTTCTCCTCTTCCTCCACCTCCACAACAACTACCACCACCACCTCCTTCTCCTCTCCTCCTCCTCCTCCTCCTCCTCCCGGCAGTGCATCGACCAGGCTCATCCTTCACTAAGGGACGCGCATCCATCACTACCCTTAACAGTTTCCCTCTTGAAAAACGTATTGACTCACTGCCACTACCTTCGTGCCTTCCAGCTCCTGCTTAACACTTTCTCGTCATCTTCCTTCCTTCCGCTTTCCTTCCTTCTGGCCTCTCGCTCCTTTTTCCAATGTTTCTACTTTCCTTTTATTTTTTTCTTCCTTTATGTTTTGTCTTCCCTTTTACCCTCTCGTTCCTTTTTCCGATGTTGCTATCTTCTGTTTTCCCTCTTTTTTTCTTTTAGACTCTCTTGTCCCTTTTCTTTCGTTCATATTTTCCTTCCTTGTCCTCATTTATGCTCTGTCCTGTCCTCCTTCTCAAACTCCTACTTTTCTTAAGTCTCATTTCATTTCCTTTTCTTGTCCTCCTATCCATCCTTCCTAACTCCGGTATTCTCACGTTTCCTCTTGATATCCCTTCCTCAATTCCTTCCCAGTTTCCCATCCTTACAACTTTCATTTTCATAATTCCTCCTCCTCCTCCTCCTCCTCCTCCTCCTACTTCTGCTACTACTACCAGAGTTCTTTTACCCTTTTTTCCTTGTTTGCTATCTTACTATGCTCTTTATTTACTTCCGAGTCCTCCCATTCCTTTTCCAGATGTCATTTCCTCCCTTCTTTCCTCGTCTTTCCTTCCTCAGAACCTTCCTCGTCATCACTCCACCTTCTCTTCCTCTTCCTCTTTCTCCTCCTCCTCTTCCTCTTCCTCTTCCTCTTCCCCTTCTTCCTCCTCCAGACCCCGGTCCAGATGTCGCTCTCCTCCTCCCTTCCTGCACGTCACCGCCACTTCTCGATCTTGACGCACGACGAACAACATAAAAACCCAGTCAGGGGAAGATCGAGGGGTGGGGGGAGGGGGGGAGGAGAAATCTCAACATCTTTTTTTTACTCAGCCCTACGAGACGATAGTTTTTCCCTTATTTTCCTCTCGGGTTTCTCTTCAACGTGTGGCCCTCGGCGTCTTTCACCTCGTTTTCTTTTTTTCCTTTTTTCCCTTTTTTTTTTTACCTGCAGCATCTGTCATCCCTAACGTCCATCCTCCTTCCACTCCTTCCTCTTCCTATCTTTCCTTTCCTCTTCTCTTCCTTTGCGTACGCTTCTCTCCCTATCCCTCGTGCTCATTACCAGTCTCTCTCTCTCTCTCTCTCTCTCTCTCTCTCTCTCTCTCTCTCTCTCTCTCTCTCTCTCTCTCAAATGAATCCACGTCGCAAGATCGATCCAAAGACGGTCTCTGCTTCTTGCTGATCCAGGCTGACTTAATTAGGGCTCTCTGCCTCCAAACTTGCGGCTCATAGAGGGAAGGACGGAAGAAAAGGAGGGAGGAAACAGTTGGGTGGAGGAAGGGGGTGAAGGGAAAGAGGTATCAAGAGAGTGGAGGGATAGTAGGAAGGGTGGAGGAGTGGGGAAGGAATACGCGGATGAAAGGAAGTGGTAGAGTGGAGGAAAGGACGCGTATAAACAGAAGAATGAAAAAGAGAAGGGAAAGAATTCAAGCGCATGGACAAACATAAAATTGTGGGGAAGAAAAATTTTGGTGGTGAAAAAAGGGAAAAAGGAAGCGAATGATGTGCTTATACATGGACACAGAGACAGACAGAGAGAGAGAGAGAGAGAGAGAGAGAGAGAGAGAGAGAGAGAGAGAGAGAGAGAGAGAGAGAGAGAGAGAGAGAGAGAGAGAGAGAGAGAGAGAGAGGAAGTTAATAAGACAAGGCACATTAACATACAGAAGACACGTCAGTGGAAAAGAAAACTCACGAATTTAAGAAAGGACAAGAGCATCAATAAGACAACAGAGCGACACAATGAAGGAAAAAACACGAGACAATAAAGAGGAAATGAAGGTGGACTGAGTCAAGAGAGAGACGGAAAGGAAGAAAATGAAAGGAAACACCTTGTGAGAGAGAGAGAGAGAGAGAGAGAGAGAGAGAGAGAGAGAGAGAGAGAGAGAGAGAGAGAGAGAGAGAGAGAGAGAGAGAGAGAGAGAGAGAGAGAGAGAGAGAGAGAGAGAGAGAGAGAGAGAGAGAGAGAGAGAGAGATGGTTATCAGTCAAATGAATCATTAGGAAAATTGCATTTGCATAAATTATCACTTTTCAAAAAGGCAACATAATAGAAATTGCGATAAAATTAGGAGCACTGACACGTCCCGATGATGACACAAGGATGGAACGAAGTAGGAAAAAAACAAATATGCAATAAAACACACAAAACAATAAGGAAAAGTAACGAATATAAATGAGAAAGGAATACGAATAACCAAACGATATGAGAAATAGACGACGGTAATAATGAAATGTAGAATAAATAGAAGCCAAGTGAAAAAACACAAGAGTAAAAGTAAATCAAAGAAAACAAGAAACAGAATGAATGAATAACTAAAAGATGTGAAAACTAATATGAACGATACGAAAATAAATAGACAAAGATGAAAAAAAGAGAAGGAAACAAAGGAAGAGATAAAAATAGAATAGAGATATTACAGAACAAGAGTAAAAGTAGAGAGAGAGAGAGAGAGAGAGAGAGAGAGAGAGAGAGAGAGAGAGAGAGAGAGAGAGAGAGAGAGAGAGAGAGAGAGAGAGAGACAGAGAAAGTAATACCTGCTTTATATCAAATACAAAATACATCTGGGAGAGGGAGACCCGCCCCCTTTTTATTCTCCCTCACTTAAGTTCTCCCTTCGCCCCCTCGCTATTAGAACACTTTTTTGTCCCTCCCACAAAGGAAAACTGCCATTGTGGAGCGCGGCCTTTGATGACGTCATTGGTGGAGGTGGTGGTGGTGGTGGTGGTGGTGGTGGTGGTGGTGGTGGTGGTGGCGGTGGTGGTGGTGGTGACTGATGGTAACTTTCTCCTCAAAAGAATCTAGTTTAATTTTGATGTGTTTGGTGTTTCAGTGTGATTTTCTTTTTTATTTCGTCTCTCGTAACGTTTTCTTTCTTCTGTGGCATGAATTACTACATGTATAAGGAAATCTTTAAATGTGTAACTTAGATTTTTATTCATTCACTCACCCATTTTAATTGGTACAGAAAATATATATTCAGGTAATGGCAGTAGTAGTAGTAGTAGTAGTAGTAGTAGTAGTAGTAGTAGTAGTAGTAGTAGTAGTAGTAGTAGTAGTAGCATAGTACAACACGACTTAATATCATGAATCCAGATATAGGAGACACTAATATTTCACCTTCTTTTAATGCTCACTAATCCTCTCTTTTAATCCACGGTACTCCCTGATAACATGACACAGTACTAAACAGCATCAAACAATACTGTAGCAATAAAGAACACCAATATTTGCTTTACTAGGGAGCAACACTCACCACTTCCCTCCTCACATTCATCTCCCTCTCCCACTGTCAAAAATTTAGACCATTTAAATCCATTCACTTCAAACTTAGAAACAAATATGAGAGTGTTTACATAGTTAATCTTGGTGGGTTGGTCTCTCTCTCTCTCTCTCTCTCTCTCTCTCTCTCTCTCTCTCTCTCTCTCTCTCTCTCTCTCATTCACAAACACTTCAGAATTTCAATACACAAGGTCTATGTTTATACAAAAAAGAAAATAACACCCACACCCCACACACACCCACCCACCCACACACACACCCACACACACACACACACACACACACACACACACACACCAACAATAAAGGAAAACACGTTCAAAACATGACAATACACGTTCACTGAGTCAAGGAACGCAAGCTGGCGAGAGGGATGGAGGAAGGCAACCTGGGAGGGAGGGAATGAGGGAGGGAGGGGAGGGGGAGGGAAAAGAAAGAGGAAGAGGAAAGGAAGGCAGAAAGAGACGTGTGTGGAG
>NC_059294.1:9557500-9570000 GCF_017591435.1 Portunus trituberculatus
CTGACTCGAAAACGAAAAAGAAGAAGAAAAAATAGAGCCAGAAGAGGAATGCCAGTAATGAGACGCACCTCTTGTTATTTTTCTCCTCCGGTGTGTGTGTGTGTGTGTGTGTGTGTGTGTGTGTGTGTGTGTGTGTGTGTGTGTGTGTGTGTGTGTGTGTGTGTGTGTGTGTGTGTGTGCGTACCATGTATCTTCGTAAATGGGACAAGGGATAAAGTTTACTACATACACACACACACACACACACACACACACACACACACACACACACACACACACACACACACACACACGGACGCACGCACGTACACACCCACAGGTAAGAGTCAGGAATAGGCGAGCATCCGTTTGCAGGTGAAGATGTAACACAGTGAAGGATAAATTTCGGACCAACACAGTGATAAAGAGCGTACGTGCGACAGTTACGAGGAGGCGAGGTGCAAAAGTTAAATTGACCGAGACACACACACACACACACACACACACACACACACACACACCTCCCACCACTCTCTCTCTCTCTCTCTCTCTCTCTCTCTCTCTCTCTCTCTCTCTCTCTCTCTCTCTCTCTCTCTCTCACACACACACACACACACACACACACACACACACACACACACACACACCACCACCACCACCACACCACTACCACCACTTCTACCACCATTACCCTCACCCCACATCCCGACTACCATCATTCCTACCACCACCACCACCACCACCACCACCTCAGGCCCGGCGTTTCGTCTCTAAACTCCCGTGTAATTTCATTTATCAAGACGGCAGCGAGACAGGAATGAGGAAAGGACACTTTTCCGTCATAAAAAATTACAATACGGGAGGAAGAGTGGGAGAGAGAAGGAGAGGGAGGAGGAGAGAGGGAGAGAGGGAGAGGGAGAGGGAAGGCGGTGGCAGGTCTCTCACTACACCGGGTATAATTGATATTAGTGCCGGCGTGGCTGCCAGGCTGCGATCCTGCTTGGCACAGTGCCATTACTGGTAACCTCGCACCGGGGCCAGGAGGAGGAGGAGGAGTAGGAGGAGGAGGAGGAGAGCAGGCCGTAGAAGGCAGGCGGGCCCAACAGAAGCAGAAACAGGAGCAGAAGGTGGTGGTGGTGGTAGTGGTGGTGGTGGTGATGGTGGGAGTGGTGGTGGTGGCGGAATGCTTGTGGCAGGGGTGATTTGGCCAAGGTAGTTCCACGTTGTTTAAGGTGAAGGGGGCGGGCATAAGTGGGTAGTTCCGGAAGCTTAAACTGACTTGGTGGTGGTGGTGGCATTGGTGGTGATGGTGGTGGTGGTGGTGAGAGGAGCACTGATGGAGAGAGGGAGTGTGGGAAATACTGCTGTAGAAGGTGTAAGTGTGTGAGCGTGCCGCCACCAGCTGAATTAAAATGGAAATTAAACGAATGAGTTACTGTGGGAACATTTTCTCTTACTTTTTTTTTCTTTTACCCTTTCTCTTTTCTCATACTTTTGTCCTTTGCGGGAGGGAGTGACAGGTGAGCTTCTTGACTTTTTTTCCTTTTTATTTTAACTTTTCCCGTCCCCCTTGACACGGTACAGCGAGGCGGGAGAAATGAGCAGTGGCGGTGTCTGTGCGTGCCAGACAAACAAGACGGATGGAACAAGTGGGAGACAGACGGCGAGAGGGAGAGGGTGCAGGACAGACGGTGGCAACGGAAAGGGGAAAGGGACGACAGGTGGAGGGGCCAGTATTTTGGTGCGGGACTCGGAAGGTGAGAGGGGTGAGTGGAGAAAGGTGCATGGAGGACACGGAGACAGAGCGCGAGCGGTAAATATATGCACGTATTTATACCAGTGATGACAGAGAGACGGAACCGAATACCCGTGCAGACGACGCGTGGCACTCCATAAATCTTAGCACAATGAAAGAAGGATGGCACTCTCATGGCGCTAACTGGTGCCAGACACGCGTCAAACTTAAAGTGAATAGAAGTGGAAATATAAAAGATAACTTAACGAAACGGAACACATTGTACAAAAGAAATAAAAGGTAAATTACTTAGAAAAGGAATCTATAAATACTAGATTGATTCATCCCAAACAGGAAAAAACTGCACTAAATACCAAACATTATATGACGGTCACCCAAACTGATCCCTTAAGAAGCCAAACCAAACGTAAACTTTGTTGAGATGAAAAGGTAAACAAATCCTTCCCAAACAAAACCAAATGAAAAAGTATAAAACAAATCTAATAAACGCTAGAAATTAAAAGAAAATAAACAAAAGGTACAAAGACTCGGTCAAACTACACAAAAAGAAAATACATGAATGAATAAAATGTAGCAACTATTAATACTCCACAAAGAACAGAGGTTAAAACTGTCGGGTGTGAAATCGAGGCGTTGGGTTCAGAAGGGAAAGGGAACGTGAGTGGAGTTGAGGTGGAGGAAGGACTGGGATGATGTGGAGGAGGTGAATGTTTCTGACTTGCGTTATGTTCCTGTGCTCTCTCTCTCTCTCTCTCTCTCTCTCTCTCTCTCTCTCTCTCTCTGAAAATGTACAGACACATTCTTTCGCCCTTTTTTTCTTTAATTTCAGTTTAGATATCACTTCAACATTTGAAGGTGATAAAAGAGGTAACAATAAAATAAGGTCACAACAAGTAACAAATGAGCTTCTTTGCACTGACCTTCCTTCTATCATTTTCACCTTTACTCCATTGCTTCTCTCTACGTGCATCCCTTCACCTTCTATTCCATCTCTTTCTCCCCGTTTTTCATTCTTCCTTCCTTATTTTCTTCCATTCATCCATCTATTTAATCCTGACATCCTTTCGTCTTTTTCTCCTTTTCTCCTTTTTACTCATTTTCTTTTCTCTCCCCTCGTCTTACTATTCACCTTCTCACTGTAAACATCTCTTCCTTCTTCTCTCTTACCCTCCCTTCCTTCCTCCTCCCTTCTTCCATCCATCCATTCACTCCAGAACTCCTTCCTCTCTTCCTTCCTCTTCCCTCGAACCCATCCACCTAGCCACTTAAGACCTCTCCTCTTCTCTTTCCTTCCCTTTTTTACCTCTTCCCTCTCTTCCTGCCTGCTTTCCCTGCTTTCCCTCCCTCCCTCCATCTATCTATTCACTCCAAACCTCGCTTACCTCCACTCTTTCCCTCCCTTTCTCCATCCCTCCAGTCCATTCACCCTGCCACAGCTCCCCTCCACACCTACACCCACACACCCACGACCCACCCACATCCTCCCACGTTCCGCCTAATGGACCGGAATGGGAACCCGGACACTGCCGCCGGAAAAGAAACCGAATTCGGAATATTCCTAGACAACCAGGAGAGGAAATACAAATATCCGTCAAATGCCATCAGTGTTAAAGCTCGTGGGAATGTCCTGTCTGGTGGTTGTGGTGGTGGTGGTGGTGGTGGTGGTGGTGGTGGTGGTGGTGGTATGGATGTTTTATTCATTATAGTTGGGGATTTAATTATAAATGATTCCGACAAAATTATGGAACGCTAGTAGAATTTGGGATGGTGGTGGCAAGAGTGGTTTGGTGGTAGTAGTAGTAGTAGTAGTAGTAGTAGTAGTAGTAGTAGTAGTAGTAGTAGTAGTAGTAGTAGTGTATAATTACTAGCAGTAGTAGTAGCAGCAGTAGCAGTAGTAGCAGTAGTAGTAGCAGTAGCAGCAGTAGCAGTAGTAGTAGTAGCAGTAGCAGTAGCAGTAATAATAGTGGCAGTAGTGGTAGTGGTAGCAGTAGTAGTAGTAGTAGCAGTGTCCATAATTAGTAGGTAGTAGTAGTAGCAGTAGTAGTGCATAATCACCAGCAGTAGCAGTAGTAGTAGTAGTAGTAGTAGTAGTAGTAGTAGTAGTAGTGTGTATAATTACTAGTAGTAGTAGTAGTAGTAGTAGTAGTAGTAGTATAATTACTAGTAGTAGTAGTAGTAGTAATAGTAATAGTAATAGTAATAGTAATAGTAGTAGTAGTAATAGTAGTAGTAATAGTAGTAGTAATAGTAGTAGTAATAGTAATAGTAATAGTAATAGCAATAGTAGTAGTAGATATTATTGTTGTTGTTGATCTCTTAGTTATCGTTATTATCCTTGTTGTTGATGATGATGTGGCGGTTGTAATGGTCGTTCATCTCATTTGTAAGACCTTTGATTTACTAAGACTCCAAGAAACTGTTGAGGAAACCCAATAAAGACTGACATAAAACATAATGGTTATTTTTCGAAAGATAGATCTAATATGAAATTGTAATCCGAGTATCCTTGCAACTACGAAATACGGAGGAGAATAAAGAAATATTCAAATAACCATCTTTTTCAAACAGTAAGACTTCTATCCATTGTCAGTTCGTAGTAGCAGAGGATCAGGTATTTTCAACGGTCACTCCTGCTTAAGACTCTCTCTGTACACAATGAACCAAGGGGCAAATGATTACCAAGGCCTCTGATGGTGACTGTACAAGGTGAACATTCGCTCTCAGATCGCAGGAAATGTTTTCACTGCAAATTAAAGTGCAAGTGATTGACAGAACAGTGAGATGTGACGCCAGACACTGCATACTTCAAGTTAACGTGTGTGTGTGTGTGTGTGTGTGAGCGCGGACACATTCAAGGCGTGACTCCGAAAGTTGTTCGAGGATTTGAGGTTATGAGTTCCGGGGCTTTGCGCGGCGGGTTCAAGGCTTCACGAGACGGCGAGCGAACCCTTCCACGGAATAATAACAGTGGCAAGGAAAACTGTGGGTCTCTATCGCTATTATTATTACTGTTATTGTTTTGTTCATTGTAATACTTATAATAGTCGTGGTTATAGTAACAATAACGATGATGATGATGATAATGACGATAATAATAATTGATAACAAAGTAGTAGCAATGGTAGTAGTAGTAGTAGTAGTAGTAGTAGTAGTAGTAGTAGTAGAAGTAGAAGTAGAAGTAGAAGTAGAAGTAGTAGTAGTAGTAGTAGTAATAGTAATAGCAGCAGCAGCAGCAGCACCACCACCACCACCACCACCACCACCACCACCAGGAGCAGCAGCAGATGCGGTAATAAAACTATTACAACTAAAAACAACCAATCACACACACACACACACACACACACACACACACACACACACACACACACAGTTTCCGCACTCCCATCTCGTGACGTTTAGCCAATCACACTTAGCCAATCAGCAGAGCAAACAAGTCTCGGTCTGGGCCAGTAGGATACAAATCTTCCAGGCTGGGGGGCCAATCAGCAGCTCGCCTCTATCCTCTAATACGCCAAAGAGCCAATAGGATCGCGCCTCTTCCCTCTGCTGCTCTGCTAAGGAATAAAGGCAATCAGGAGATGGAATTCCTCCTTTTGTCTGCCTTGCATATTAAATCATTCAACTTTTCCGTCTATGTGTCCATCTTTGTATTTTCCAGTCCATCTGTCCGTTATTCGCTTATGGAAATAAAGAAAGGAAAAGGAGAGAAAGGAGGAAGTTG
The DNA here is from genome assembly GCF_017591435.1 of Portunus trituberculatus. Lineage (NCBI taxonomy): Eukaryota > Metazoa > Arthropoda > Malacostraca > Decapoda > Portunidae > Portunus > Portunus trituberculatus. The sequence goes on from NC_059294.1 coordinate 9,562,960, forward strand.
AGAAGCAGAAAGTAATAAGATTTAGAAGTATAGAAGTAGAAGTCTGTCAGCAAGTCTTTCGGAAGTGATGGCAAACGCGAGAGAGAGAGAGAGAGAGAGAGAGAGAGCGCACATCCCCTTCCCCCTAACCCTCCAGCACTCCAGGTGCCCCTTCAGATTAACGCCCGCCGGAGAGGCTGAGCCGCTGGCCAAATATTGTCCTTGAGCCTAAAGTTTTGAAGGCAGGTGGGTAAGCAGACGGACAGCCAGACCAGCGAGAAAAACTGGGACAGATCTCAACGAGACGGAGTTAATCTCGCCGCACCAAACACCACGACAAAGCCCCGGGAAGAATGTGATGCGCTGGACTCCAAAAGATAAAAAATAGTTTACGTAGAATTAGGTGAACAGTACTAGAGAAAAGGAACGAGAACACAACAAAAACCGTAAAAGAAAGGAAATTATATGAAGTGTTAAATTTTCAATGACTAATATGTCTTTACGCGGAAATTATATATAATTATATGATATTTTTAGCTTGTCACATGAAGCGAATGAGTAATTTTATTGAGTGAATGGTGATTACAAGACAATGATCAACACACACCTCTTGCCTCCTGACAGCTGCTGACCGAGAAACAAACTAAATGTACAATTCTAGTTATTTTTCCAACAATTTTTTTCACTCTTATAAATTAGAGACAAAGGCCAAGTAAAACAGTGGATTATGAAACCATTACGACGATGTCTTCTTCATCGAAAAGGCCCATGAAAACCCATGAAAATTCCTGTCATCTAAAATGTTCCTCACAATTTTTTTTTATCGAGCTTAAGATTATTCATAAATGTCACCACTCCGGAATAGTTATAGAGAAAAAAAATGAATAGACTACGAAACCACAAAGTTAAAAATTGATACAGGAAATACGATATGCTAAAAATACCAAAAGCTATAAATCCAATAATGAAAAAAGAGTGTCCCGTGCGATATTAAATTTGCACCGGAATATAAATGAAAAAAAGTATGAGCGTAGATACTTGTCAACATCAACGCAGGTGAATGGAAAATAGGAGGGGAGGATGAGGCTCACTGCAGCGAGAATCAAATGTGTACCAGCTGTGTGTGTGTGTGTGTGTGTGTGTGTGTGTGTGTGTGTGTGTGTGTGTGTGTGTGTGTGTGTGTGTGTGTGTGTGTGTGTGTGTGTAACAATAAACAGTATTTCAAATTATAACATTAACATAAAAACAAATAACACAAAGACACAAGAAAACCACAAAAATATAACGAAACATGCAAGAAAAAACATCCAAACAAAAAAAAAGAAAAAAAAAAAACAAGCAAATTACTACCAACATCATGACAAGTAGTGCTTATGTATGTGCGTGCGTGCGTGCGTCTATATACCTGTGAGTGCGTGTCCGCGCGCGCGTAATGACGTCACGCAGGTGTGAAAATCACGTCACAGGTGGAGGTGGCGTCGTTGGTTTGTGCGTCAGTCCATTATTCACTCGTGTTTAGTTTCGCTGAAAGGTCGCAAACTGACATTCACGAGACGATATGAAAACCAAGCTCAGTTGAGACAAAAAAAGTGATATTGCACCTTCAAATGTTTGCCATGCTTTGTGTTTCGTGCTTCCCTGCGCCTTCCTGAGGGACTAAAGGATCGGGGAGGGGTGAATAAATGATTAAATGATTCAGGTGTAATTTTTTTTGTCGACAGAGAGAGAGAGAGAGAGAGAGAGAGAGAGAGAGAGAGAGAGAGAGAGAGAGAGAGAGAGAGAGAGAGAGACAGACAGACAGACAGACAGACAAATAGACAAATAGACAAACAGACAGACAGACAGACAGACAAACAGACAAACAGACAGACAGAAAAACAAACAGACAGACTAATAGACAGAGAGAGAGAGAGAGAGAAGAAAGACAGATAAAGGGAGAAAGAGTGGAAAAGAACGTAAAGAGAGAAAGAGAAAGAAGAGAGGGAACCAAGATGATGACAAATTACAGGAAAAGAATAAATCAAGAGAGAGAGAGAGAGAGAGAGAGAGAGAGAGAGAGAGAGAGAGAGAGAGAGAGAGAGAGAGAGAGAGAGAGAGAGAGAGAGAGAGAGAGAGAGAGAGAGAGAGAGAGAGAGAGAGAGAGAGAGAGAGAGAGAGAGAGAGAGAGAGAGAGAGATTGAGATTGGGGACGATAAACAAAACCAGGAGAGGGAGACAGAGTGATCTAAAGGTTGGGATGAGAAAGAAGAAAAATGAAGAAAGGGAAGGAGAATGAGAGGGAAGGGAGACAAAGGGGAGAAGTACGAAAAGTGACTGAGAGACTGAGAGACAGAGAATTAAAAGATGCTGGACGTAAAATTCAATCCTTAATGAACACAAGATGGAAGGGAATCATTTCAAGATTTAGATCATGAAACAACCAGAAGCATTTTATCTATTCATGTGTTTGCCAGCCTCCTTCAGTGATTTAATTCGATATTTGTATTTAAAATCTCACTCAAACACTCAAACACTCCGGCAAACACACACACACACACACACACACACACACACACACACACACACACACACACACACACACAGACACTCGACCTTGTAATATCCAAAACAAAGCTTCTTATTTAAAGAAAACTTGTTATTTGTCGTTCTGTTTTGCAAATAATCAGCTCTCTCTCTCTCTCTCTCTCTCTCTCTCTCTCTCTCTCTCTCTCTCTCTCTCTTTTCTATGACCTTGAGGTACCTCCACAAATTAATCAGAAGTGGAAAGAAACTGCAGGTATTTTTAAACACTCCCATTTTCTACGTGCTAGTTTCGTGGAATCTATTCATCTCCTTTGTACCCTGAGGCGCGTCACGTAGAGGATCTGTGGTGTGTGTGAGGTGAGTTTGTCTACCGGTTATGTCATTGTTATTGTCATTCACCATCGACGCAGCTGATTGAAGTGGTGACAAATCAAAATCGTGAAGAAATCATTAACTTGATGTTGACGGATGTTGTCTTACTATCTCTCTCTCTCTCTCTCTCTCTCTCTCTCTCTCTCTCTCTCTCTCTCTCTCTCTCTCTCTCTCTCTCTCTCTCTCTCTCTCTCTCTCTCTCTCTCTCTCTCTCTCTGATCTGGAACACGAGTAATATATGCAATAACACGAACCTTTACTGCTTCAAACGAGCTCGAGTCTTTGCAGGAAAAAAAAAAAAACTTCCATGCACTCAAAACTCCATGAAACTGCATGAGGAAGATTTTTCATTTTATTGCTGTAACCTTAAAACCTACATTTGCGACGGAAGAGAGAGAGAGAGAGAGAGAGAGAGAGAGAGAGAGAGAGAGAGAGAGAGAGAGAGAGAGAGAGAGAGAGAGAGAGAGAGAGAGAGTTTGTGCTAATGTTCGTGTATTTGCTTTTAAATTAAGGCTGAAAATTCCCTTTTTACCTCCTAATTTTTCCTTTTTCCACTTCTTCCTCCACCTGGTGTCTTTGTATCCTTTCCCTCTTCTCTCCTTCCAATCCTTCGCCTCGTCTTAATTCCTTCCTTTTCTTCTCAGCGATTTATTCTCCTTCCTTCACTTGGTCTCATTCCTCCTTTTACCTTTTTCCCATTTTCCCCATTATACTTCCTTCCCATTTTTTTTCCTTATCTTGTTTATTTTCCTATGACCTTATTTTCCTCCTTTCATACAGTCTTCCTGTCTCTTTCCTTTTTAAATGTTTTTTTTTTTTTTTGGTTTCTTGTACATATTTCTTCCTTTCGTATCAATTCTATTTCTCTCCTCTGCTTTACCCGTTCTCTCACTTTCTGTTTCTTTTTCCTCCCTTCATGTGGCTTCACTATCTTTCTCTCTCTCTCTCTCACCATCTCTTCTCTCTCTCTCTCTCTCTCTCTCTCTCTCTCTCTCTCTCTCTCTCTCTCTCTCTCTCTCTCTCTCTCTCTCAATGTTTCTTTTATCCTGCCTTCACTTGATCTCGCAGTCACTTTCTCTCTCTCTCTCTCTCTCTCTCTCTCTCTCTCTCTCTCTCTCTCTCTCTCCCCGGAAGACTGAGTTACTGTGACATCATGAGAAGGTGAAGGTGAGATCTGACGTCATCAAACATCGTGGATGATGAAAAAGTAACTATTAACTCATACTTCACTCGCCCACACCCACACACACAGTAGTAGTAGTAGTAGTAGTAGTAGTAGTAGTAGTAGTAGTAGTAGTAGTTTTTGTTGTTGTTGTATTAATAGTAGTAGTAGTAGTAGTAGTTTTTTTACATATGCACAACACACAAAAAGTTAGAACCTCGTTTTAATTCAACTTAGATAAAACGATAGAAAAAGAAACGAAAAAAAATAGCAATAGGTGAACCCAGACCCCCAAAACGAGCAGTAGATCATAACACACACACACACACACACACACACACACACACACACACACACACACACACACACACACACACACACCGCGTAGTGTAGTGGTTAGCACGCTCGACTCACAATCGAGAGAGCCAGTTCGAATCTCGGGGCGGCGAGGCAAACAGGTAAGCCTCTTAATGTGTAGCCTCTGTTCAACTAGCAGTAAATAGGTACGGGATATAACTCGAGGGGTTGTGGCCTCGCTTTCCCGGTGTGTGGAGTGTGTTGTGGTCTCAGTGCTACCCGAAGATCGGCCTATGATTTCTGAGCTCGCTCCGTAATGGGGAAGACAGGCTGTAACCAGCAGACGACCGAGGTGAATTACACACACACACACACACACACACACACACACACACACGAATGAGGAAGGAACGCGCGACATTCTCCTTCCGCATCCACAGATAAAAACTCCTGAATGAAAAGTAAAGAGTTAGAAAAGAAAAAAAAGTCTTAGGACACCAAGGAAGAGACGGGGAAGAAAAAAGAAAAAGAAAAGAAAAGAAAAACACAACGACTGGATTACTTACGAGCCAAGATGCAACCAGGAGACGAAGGCAGAGGGGCCTGTGGGGGTGACAGCCGGGGGGGAGAGGAAGGGAGGGGGAGGAGAGGTGGGGGAGGGCCTCGGCTAACTTAGTAGGAAGCTCTTCTCTGGGAAAAATCTTGGAGGAAACTTTTCTTTTCTCTCCCGTGGTGGTTCGTGCTGGATTCCTTCACCATCTTGCTGCTGTGATTGTTTCCTCTCTCTTCCTCCTTCCTCCTCCTTCTTCTCCTACTCCTTGTCTCTCCTCTGACTGCTCTCTTTCTCTCTCTCTCTCACGCTTTCACCCCTTCTGCTTACGTTATCTGACTCTCACGCCTCTCCAATGTTATTTTTTTCCTATATTTTCCAGTTTTCTCCTTTTCTTTCCTTTTTTTCCTCGCGGCGCCTCAGACGTGTCAGGGGAAGAGACGTAAGGCAGGTTGGGACTCGCTCTCACCCCTCACGCTGACTCCTCACTCTCCCAGCTGGTCCAGATTCCGCTGAGTCCGGCAGATGGTGAGAGTCCCCACTTCTGACGGCGGAGGAGGAGACAGTGGAGAGGTGGAGGAGGTGGATGGCCCGCTGTCCTCCACAACTTTTCAGCCACTCTCTTATGGAAGACTTGTATGGATGCGTTCACGTTTTCTTTTTAATTTTTGCTTTCCCAGGTACAGACAGGGAAGGGTTAACTTAGTTGATTGATAAATATCCTTTTTTATCACTTCTTTTGTTTTTACTTCTCTTCTTCTTTTCCCTCCTTCAAAATCGTTACAAAATGGAAGCCTTGAGATATGTATGCTTATATGTACTGTGTGTATGTACGTGTATGTGATGTGTGTTTGTCTGTGTGTGTTCAAGTTCAGTGTTCTGGTACGTTTTGTGTTTCGAATCACGACTCGGGCACTTCGGATCAATAAGACAGAGGGTTTACTTTTGTTTACTACAGCAAAAGACTAGTAAATACAACGTCTACTGACTCTTCCCTTCATTCACCAAGAAACATTCGCACTTAGTATAAAAATATCAGCTGGGCTCCGTGTAGCTGCACAGTGTAGTAGTAGTAGCAGGAGGCGGGCCGGGGAGGCGGAGAGGGATCTCGCGGGCCAGATCAAAACCAGCGAAATAAGAGGCTCGCTCCGCCGCGGCCAGGTGTCCCTCGTGCAGTCAGTTGGCTTCCGGGGCAAATATTGGCGAATCCTCTTGAGCGCGATGAAGAGGACACATCAAACGGCTGGCGGTGTGGATAAACGTAGGAATCTTTCAACTCCTACTGTGTGTTTCCTGCGTGGTGCTTGAATGGAGATAGGGGATGCGGGAGGCGTGATATGAAGGCTCAAGGGGAGATAACTGATGATGTTGATGCTGCGGGGTGGTGGGGAAGGTGCGGAGAGTATTTCTGCCTGACTGAGGACAGAAACTTTAATTATGTCTTTTCAGGGGATTTCTTATTTCAAATCATTGGACGCAATTACTCTGAGGTGCACGCGACACCGAGGAAGACTTGAAGAGAACAGCGGCGAGCCAGCCCAGCTTCCTGAGGCCTGTGTGTTCCTGCCTGGCGGGAATCGAATGTGTCTATTTCCTTTCTAATTCTTCTTTTTTCTTTGCCCGCCTCGCAGAACGACTCTGTTTGGAGGGTGTCGACGCACACGCGCGCACGCAACACGCGTACATAAACACGCTCCTGTGACAGTCGAGTTTCCAGGTTACGACTTGGAGTCTCAGGGGAAGGGCTCCCAGCGGCGGCCCTGAACAAAGGTGAGCAGCGGGAACACGAAGCGAACTACAATTTATCTTATGAGCAGCTGGGGTTCACATCGACACGGGACTAACACACCGAAAGCCAGCGAGACGCAGCTTTGCAACGCGATTCAAGTCAGTGTTTCAGAGTTGGTTATCAGGTCCTGGTGGCCAAACTTGTACCAAAGGGAGTGTGACACCTTGGGAGAGGAAGCTTGGTGGTGCTTGGCGTGAGGGAGAGCGTGGGGGAAGTGCTCCGGCGCCGGGGTGTGGCGTGGCGTAGGGTGTGCTGTGTGGGGGGAGAGAGAGCTGGAGAGCGTCAGGGAGAGCTGTCACCACCACCAAGTCTGCCTGCCGACTACTGGGTAAGCGGACGAGGGAGCCCAGCCAGCCACAGCCCAGCCTG
>NC_059294.1:9575000-9580000 GCF_017591435.1 Portunus trituberculatus
ACAAAATTAATGAAATATGCGTAACTAATAATTCAATCTTAAAAAAAAATATATGATCTTTTCTCTCTGCAATGCTTTATCTGTATACCAAAGGAAATAAATAGTAAACAATCAAGACACCTCCTGTAAACTATCAAAACACCTCGTGATATGAAAATTAATGAAATCTGCGCCTTTATCTGCAACTCACTGAGGAAGGAAAGGAATGAAAGTATCTCGTGATTCAAAGTTAATAAATTGTGTGACCTTCTCCGTCCGCGGCTTTACCTGTGACTCATTAGCGATGATCTGTTACAAGTGAGTGAGGTAATTATTTCGAGGGTTTATTTTCTTCGGCCATAAATATGTTGTTCTTTGGTTGGGCTCATAAAGAAGATTAAGAAGAGGAGCCACTCAACATTCTTCTTGCATTTCCTTGTTTATTCTATTCTTCTTCTTCTTCTTCTTCTTTTTTCTTCCTCTTCCCATTATCAACATTCTCTCCCGTCTCACTCTCACTTCTCTTCGTATTGTTATCCTTATTTTCTCTTCGTATCTTCGTTTCTTTTCTCGAATTTTATTGATGTATTCGATTTTATTTTTTCTTTGATTCCTTATTCTCCTTTTCCCTTTTCCTTTTCCTCCTTCTTTTTTTTATCATGTGTTATTCTCTAAATGTTCTCTAAAACCTCCTCCTCCTCCTCCTCCTCCTCCTCCTCCTCCTCCTCCTCCTCCTCCTCCTCCTCCTCCTCCTCCTCCTCCTCCTCCTCCTCCTCCTCCTCCTTATCTACATCCAGATTACCTAACCTAAACTACAAGCTTGCTCTTCCTCATACCACTCAGCATTCCTCTTCTCTACTTCCTGTTCCTCCCCCTACTCTCCCTTTTCCCTATTCTTCCTTACACTTCCTCTTCCATCTTCCTGCTCCTTAACGTGTACGAACTCCTCTCTCTCTCTCTCTCTCTCTCTCTCTCTCTCTCTCTCTCTCTCTCTCTCTCTCTCTCTCTCTCTCTCTCTCTCTCTCTCTCTCTCTCAACCTTTATTCATAGTCAATTAATTTACTCATAATTTCCCTAAAAAATTCACTGCCTCCTCTATTTCCTTATTGCTACCTCCTTCCTTTATAATTCCGGTTGCCCTTTGCTAAATCCCAACACTAGGTACTGGTTTGCATGGACGCCGAGAAAGAAAAAAGAAGAGTAGGTTAATTCGAGGAGGCTTTTCAAGCTATAAAACTTTTTCCAAGAGACCGGTGTAAAAATTAAGGAATCCAGAGAGATGTAGCTCAGAGTTGCTTGCTTGTGGGGACGGGAGGGGGGAGTGAAAGAGTTCATTCATACTTTAAACACTTCACTCCTTTCGTTAATTTGTAGCACTCCGCAACGCGCTCTTGTTTTTTTTTTTTTTTTTTTTTTTTTTGCGTCTCTATTTATTGCACCGTATCACCAGAAGTCGTCCAAAAAGGTCATTCGTATATTTCAGAATGGAACGAAATATGATAGAGCGATAGAGAGAGAGAGAGAGAGAGAGAGAGAGAGAGAGAGAGAGAGAGAGAGAGAGAGAGAGAGAGAGAGAGAGAGAGAGAGAGAGAGAGAGAGAGAGAGAGAGAGAGAGAGAGAGAAAAAGAGAAAAAGAGACAAGAAAAAGAAAGAGACAGAAAGACAGAAAGACAGAGAGAAATAGAGACAGAAAGAAAGTGAGTGAAGAAGAAGCAGAAGCATAAACACACACAGACACATATAGAAAACACACAAAGACATACAAAGATGAAAACCCAAAATAAAAATGGATAATGTGACCAGCCAATATAAGCCTGTCTATTTTTTCTGTCAGGCACGTTAAGGAAATAATTGGCTGCCATAAAAGTGCGCTCTTCCATAATCATCAGTCTCGCCGCCCGTGAGTGAGAGGCGGACGCGAAAGTATAATGCTCGCCAGTAACGCTCGCCACTCCACCAGGGAAATTAATGCAATAATACCCTCATTTTTTTGCCCTCAGTGTTAATCCCCGAGTAAGATCAGTCATTATTGTTGCGGTTCTCCCTCTCTCTCTCTCTCTCTCTCTCTCTCTCTCTCTCTCTCAGTCCAAATATTCTCAAATCAAATAACTAGGTAACAAACTAAACTCTCTCTCTCTCTCTCTCTCTTACAGTCCAAATATTCTCAAATCAAATAACTAGGTAACAAACTAAACTAATCTCTCTCTCTCTCTCTCTCTCTCTCTCTCTCTCTCTCTCTCTCTCTCTCTCTCTCTCTCTCTCTCTTAATCCATTCTCAAATCAAATAACTAGGTAACAAACTAAACTAATCTCTCTCTCTCTCTCTCTCTCTCTCTCTCTCTCTCTCTCTCTCTCTCTCTCTCTCTCTCTCTCTCTCTCTCTCTCTCTCTCTCTCTTGCTTACAGTCCAAATATTCTCAAATCAAATAACTAGGTAACAAACTAAACTAATCTCTCTCTCTCTCTCTCTCTCTCTCTCTCTCTCTCTCTCTCTCTCTCTCTCTCTCTCTCTCTCTCTCTCTCTCTCTCTCTCTCTCTCCATTGGCCAAACAAATCCTAGGCTCCTCCCCTCGAGAGGCTTCAAGGGGTGCAAATAAACGTAGGAACCACTTAGGAGGAATGGAGGAAAGGAGAGAGGGAGGGAGGGAAAGGATGGGGAGGGTAGGGAGGGAGTGTGATGATGGGGAGGGGACTTGAGAAGGAAAAGGGAAGGGGTTAGGAGATGTTTGAGGACGAGGAGGAGGAGGAGGAGGAGGAGGAGAGTAATGTTTTGAAGAATGTAGAAAAGGTGGAGGAAGAAGAAAAGTGACGAGGGAATGCAAAGAGGAAAGGGAGGAATAATAAAGAAAGGGAAGATAAAGAAGGGAAGGAGGAAGGAAAAACGAGGGATATAAAGGAAAAGTGACGAAGGAAAGCAAGGAGGAGAGAGAGGGAATAAAAAGAATAAAAGAAAATAGAAAATAAAAAATAGAGGAGCGAGAAATACCTGAGGAAAATAAGGATAAGGAAACACGGAGGCGAGGGAAATTTTAAAGGTTTTCTGCTTAAATTGCTTATATACAAAGATAATATGGATAACTTGAATGACCTACAAATTATTTCAAAATCCAAAGTTATATAAATATTTTCTCTTCCTCTTCCTTCCTCCTACTCATTAGTCTCCAAGTTTCCTCCAAGAACCAGAATCCTAACTCGAGATTTTTTTATATATATTTTCCTCTCCTTCTTCTCCTCCTCCTCCTCCTCCTCCTCCTCCTCCTCCTCTTTCTCTTCCTCCTCCTTCCTTATCATATCTCCTTCTCTCCCTTTCCTAGCAACTCCTCCTCCACCTCCTCTCATCTCCTTATATATCAATGCTCCTCTTCTCTCACCATCATCCTTCTCCTTTCCTCCTCCTCCTCCTCCTCCTCCTCCTCCTCCTGCTTCTCCTCCTCCTGCTTCTCCACTTAGCCACGTCATATCACTAGATCAACGTGGGCAAAACGACAGACAGACAGACAGACAAACAGACAGAAAGACAGAAAGAGAGACAGACAAACAGGTAAACAGACAAAAAGACAAACGGACAGACAGACAGACAGCAAAGCGCAAACGTGTGTGTGTGTGTGTGTGTGTGTGTGTGTGTGTGTGTGTGTGTGTGTGTGTGTGTGTGTGTGTGTGTGTGTGTGTGTGTGTGTGTGTGTGTGTGTGTGGAAGAGGAAAGCGAAAGGGAGATGAAATAATGAGGTAAGAGAAAGAAAGATACAAAAAGAGTGATGAAAGAAGTATGAAGAGGAGAAAGAGAAGAAGGAGGATATATGAGAGAGAGAGAGAGAGAGAGAGAGAGAGAGAGAGAGAGAGAGAGAGAGAGAGAGAGGATGTACGCTGGGTGAAAGGACACTGCAATCGGACTACATGAACTCTCCACGTCAAAACCATGAGTCTCAAATGTGATGGGGCTTGAGGTGGTGATGAAACACAAACACACAAACACACACACACACACTCTCTCTCTCTCTCTCTCTCTCTCTCTCTCTCTCTCTAGACCGGACCATTTATTACCCACACGTTCCCTTCCTCTCCTTCCGTGGGAGAGGCAGAACGCGCCAGTTAGAGTCAGAGAGAGAGAGAGAGAGAGAGAGAGAGAGAGAGAGAGAGAGAGAGAGAGAGAGAGAGAGAGAGAGAGAGAGAGAGAGAGAGAGAGAGAGAGAGAGACAGAAACAGAGCGACAGAGACAGACAGACAGATATATATATATATATATATATATATATATATATATATATATATATATATATAGAGAGAGAGAGAGAGAGAGAGAGAGAGAGAGAGAGAGAGAGAGAGAGAGAGAGAGAGAGAGAGAGAGAGAGAGAGAGAGAGAGAGAGAGAGAGAGGCGGCAGTCAGGCAGTTAGACAGTCAGGCAGGTCAGGGGATTACGGACGAGTAGCATAACACAGCCGCCGCATCACTTAACCTACCTGCTCCCTGGCCTGAATTCCGCCCCCCTGACAGTGACCTCCCTTCGTGCCACGGTGAGACCTTTCAACTGACCGCCGCGCATAAAAGAAAGGAACGCCCTCCCATGCACCCCGGCCCACCACTATTCCTGTTTCTTTGGCGTGTACTCAGAAAGGCTTGATTCTCTCTCTCTCTCTCTCTCTCTCTCTCTCTCTCTCTCTCTCTCATCATAACTATTTTCAAAGCCACAGAGATGATTAGCTGGGTTTTCAAGAGTGTTTTTCCTGTTAATAATATAGAAAACTATCATTCTGTCCCTAGAGCAGTATATACAACCTTTAAAAATACCAGTGTAACATCAAGTATCAACCAGAATCTTTGCTCTCCCACCGCTACTGAATCTTCCCTTAATAATGTAGAGTTCACATTAACCTGTCAACGAAATCATAGCAGATCACTTAGCGACGTCAAGACACAGCGTTCGATACGTATGAGGAAGGAATCACTACTAGGAAAGCGCGTGGAGTGATGCAAGGTGTGTCAGGAGTCGTGACGTAAGGAACAAGGAACTGTCATAGCTGTAA
>NC_059294.1:9582500-9595000 GCF_017591435.1 Portunus trituberculatus
CAAGGAAACCAACCAACCAACTACATTTACACACACACGCACACACACACACACGCACACACACTCACATAACAATTTTTCCCACATCTTTTCTTGCCCTGAGCCAGAAACCCTCTTACAAGAAAGAAAATAAATACAAAAAAAGGAAACTACACACCCACACACCAACAAACCTACACACACTCCGCCAGTCAGCCAGCCAGCCAGCCAGTAAGCCGCCCACACACTCCTCTCCAAAGCATTAACACATACACGTGCCGTAAAAAAAGGCGGGAAAGCGAGAAACAATACTAACAAGCAGGCCTCGTGACTCGCGGTAGCTTTCACTAAAGGGGCAGAGGATTGAGTCATTGTGTGGTTGTAGATTTTTTCACCTACATTCATGGGTGGTCAGAACAGAAGGAGAGAGAGCGAGAGAGGACTTATTGGGTAATGTACATATGGAAGGCAGGTGAGGGTAGAGTGGAGAGGCTTGATGAATAGGAGGAAGTCAGGGCAGTTTGGATGTGTATAGAGTGGAGGGAATTGATGTGTTGAGGATGTAAGTGGAGGTGTGGAGGTGTATGATTTGGGGGTGGGGGGAGAAGAGGAAGTGGAAGGGATAAGTGATGGAACACATAGGAAGAAAAGCAATGAACAGTAAAGGAATGAGAGAGAGGAAATGATTAATAAGAAAAGAAAATAAGGACAAGAACAAGAACAAAAGACCAAGAAAAAAATAGAGGAGGAGGAGGAGGAGGAGGAGGAGGAGGAGGAGGAGGAGGAGGAGGAGGAGGAGGAGGTGAAAAGAACTCACGCAGAAAAAAACTTAGAAACATTGCCTTTCAATTTGATGAGAGAGAGAGAGAGAGAGAGAGAGAGAGAGAGAGAGAGAGAGAGAGAGAGAGAGAGAGAGGCATCTTTGTCAGAGTGACCTAAGGAGACGTGGGTTTACTGGCTCATTATTATGCAAATTGCTCAAGTTAGTGAAATTTAAAAGTTTTCCATATCCTCCTACTAATTAAAAGCTTAACAAACTCTTTTTTAATGTATTTTCAGCTGAGGTCAGGAGGGCAAGGAGAGGAATATGTGTGAGAACAGACTGACCTGGACAAACTAAACATATTCTTCGTCATATATCAAGCCCATTATTTCATTCCTCTTTCCCTTTTTTTTTTTTTTCCTCCCTCATTACCTGGCATGTCTCCTTGTCTCTCTCTCTCTTCTCCTCTTTCCCCTCCCTCAATTTCCAACAGTTTTCCTTTGCTTTTTCATCCTCTTTTCTTTCTATCTAATGTTTTGTTTATTTTCGCTCTTCCCTTCCCAGTGCATCGTGTTCTTCCCATGTTGTTTCATCTTCCACGTTTCCATTTCTTTCTTCGTCCCTTTCCCATTATTTTTTCCTTCCTACTCAATACATACCTTCCATTTTTTTTAACTTATTTTCACCATAACACAAACAATCCACTACAAAACACTGCCATACAACAAGAAGAGAATTAAAAGATGATTATGGATGAGGAAAATTATACTAGAACGGATGAAGAACTATGAGGCGGACCGAAGGAATGACAACGAAGAGAAGAAAAGTGGGCAGAGGAGGAGATGATGAGGAAGAAGGAAAGGAGGAAGAAGAGGAAGAGGATGGAGAGGAGTGTAAAGAGGAAGAGAAAATTCCGATAGAGACGATAATTTCCGATATTCAATGTAAACGGATATTAATCCAGAATAAAGTACAGGAGGAGGAGGAGAGGAGGAGGAGGAGGAGGAATGGATGATATGAATACATTTAATGATTTTAGAGCTGAGGAGATTCAGGAGGAAAGGAGAATGAGGAGTAATAGGAAGAGGGGAATAAAGAAGAATGAGGATAAAGAAGAATGACGTAAGTAAGGGAAGAAGGAAATAGAAAGGAAGAAAGAAAGAAAAATAAAAAGGAATAGGAGACAACTATGAAAAAGCTGAAGATAAACAAAAAACATGGTGAGTACCACATATGAGAGAGAGAGAGAGAGAGAGAGAGAGAGAGAGAGAGAGAGAGAGAGATGTATTGGTGTGGGGGGCGCGCATTGGGGAAGGGGTGGTGGAAGAGAAACGAGAAACATCACTTACTGTCAACTACAGGCAGCAATAGTAGCAGTAGTAGTAGTAGTAGTAGTAGTAGTAGTAGTAGTAGTAGTAGTAGTAGTAGTAGTAGTAGTAGTAGTAGTAGTAGTTGTAGTGGTAGTAGTAGTGTTAGTAGTAGTAGTAACAGAAGTAGTAGCGCTTTGAAACACAATTTATTCTTCTTACCAGAGCCTTAAATTGTATGACATCTTTACTTTATTTCTCATCCCGTATGATCTGTGCAATGGCAGCAAGAAGCAACAGGAGGAGCAGCAGTAGAAGCAGCAGTAGCAGTAGTCGTTTAAGTACTCTTACCATCGTGACGTCACTAATTGAATGAATGATAACCGGAAGCAAGACACATTTCATAAATCAACTGGCCCCTTCCTCCTCCTCCCTCCCCTTCCTTCCTTCCTTACGTAACTTGCATCTTCCCTTATTTCTTGTAGCATTCCTTATTTATTGCTGTTCTCCTTATTTCTTACAACATGTCTTATTTCTTGCAGCTTCCCTTGTTTTTTGTAACATTCCCAATTCTTTGCTGTTCCCCTTACATTTAAAAACATATCTTATTTTTTGCAGCTTCCCTTATTTCTTGTAACATTCCCTATTTCTTGTTGTTCCCCTTACATTTTACAGCATATCTTATTTTTTACAGCTTCCCTTATTCTTGCAGCTTCCTTTGATCCTTGCAGTGTCTCGTATTTCTCCAGCTTCCATTATTTTCCTGTGTTCTTATTAACCAGTTTAACTTCCACCACCATCCGTACCCTCCACGTCCTTACCCTACTACTCTAACGCCTCTCACATTAACCCACATTGCTGCATCTCCTCATCCTCTTCACAGTACCGTCCCTGCCTCACTATCCTAAACTCTGCACTAACCGTCACCACTGGCTTTCCCCCCCTTAACTTCCCTACTTCGATATCCTCATCCGACTACCTTCACCCCTCCCTTCACACGCACAACACTTTCTTGCCCCTTCCACACTAACTTAACCCTTTCAATACCAAGCGGCGTTTTCATATTAATTCTGGGTACTATTTGGTGATTTCATACAGCTTCAGAAACTTGTGCAGCTGATCAAAATAGTGAAGACTGTGGCTATTAATCTTTTGACCTCCATAGACTCCTCCTAATGCAAATAAAATCGTGTAATCATACCCAAAAATCATGGTAAAAATGCGTCTTAGTACTGAAGGGAGTTAAACCATTAAGTCTCCTCTCACACACCTCCCATAACACACAAGTTCTTATCCTCATCTCAAATCGTACCGTGCTCACCCCAACCAACCTCAGCCCATCACACCTCATTCCCTACCATCCCCACTGCCTCCTCCCACCAGCGCACTCTGAACTGGCTTGGAGCTGCGCCAAGTACACCGTTCGTCCATCACAGTCACACGTGAATCAGGTGCAGGTAGTAAACACGGCACTGGCGGATATAGACGCGAAGTAATCACGCTGTAAATTATGTTACAGAGGAAAAGACCTTGGAATACATTGAAATATAAAAGTGAATAGACAAATAAGTGGGTGATACAGAGACAGCCCTTAGCAATTCAAAAGTAGGTAAAGAATATGTGACTAGACAATAAGTATTAAGTTCTTTGGCTGTACTCACCTTACCTTTTATCCGGCGGAGTTCACTGTTGCTCCTTCTCCTCTGTATTCTGCTGGCGTAGCGGCGAGGGGAAAACTTGGACCTGGAAGGGATAGGAAGGGAATAAGGGAAGATATTTACTCCACTGGGTCGAGAGAGAGAGAGAGAGAGAGAGAGAGAGAGAGAGAGAGAGAGAGAGAGAGAGAGAGAGAGAGAGAGAGAGAGAGAGAGAGAGAGAGAGAGAGAGAGAGAGAGAGAGAGAGAGAGAAAACGAGGGATTGATTGATTGAGGAAGGGCGAGAGTTTGTGAGGAAGGAGAGGGGTGTACGGAAGTTGGAGAAGGGAAAGGAGGAACTGATAAGGCTGATGCAAGGACGTGTAGTACAGAGTGAGTGTCCGATGAGCTACTGTAATCAAGAACACAAGATAACAAGCTACAAGAACCCGTCAGTCCTACACGTGTCAGTCTTTCTATGAAAACACACCTAACTATTTTCACCTGGCCTTCTCACCTATGAATGTATCTAGTCATTTAAATTTTCTATAGTGGTCAGCGCTAACAACTTGATTTAGTTTTATTTCAGTCATCTACCATCTGAGAACTAATTTCTTATCCTTTCTCTTAAGTTACAATTCAGCATAAGTAATTAGGGCATGTACTTTAGATCCTTAATTAGGTCGAGTTATAATTCTTTCATCATAAATTAAGAACAAAACAAAAGGAAAATCTGAAAAGGAGTGAAATGGAGTAATGAAACAGAGAAAACATGACCGAACAAGTGGAAGCTTTCTCTTGGTAACATTTTGCATAAGAAAAGAGTTAGTTTCAGTTTTGACCTATAAGCAAAAGTCCACAGAGATGATTAGCTGGGTTCAATTCACTAGAGTTTTATTTATTCATTATTTTTATTTATTCATCAAAAAAACTACCGTGGATTAAGATCGAACTCACGCCATGAAGACCATGAACCGATGACTTTACCACAGAGCCACCAAACCAATTCGACCGACCAAGTAAACCCAGAACTAAAAATAATCACTAAGACTCCACATTTTACTCAACCTTGACTCCTCCGTTGATTCCAAACTCGCTCAAGTCTTTAATAATTACGGAGGCAAAAAACTATGTATAGCACACAAACTTTGAGCCACGAGTAAGGCATCAGCGAGTCAGTAGCGTGATGTGTGTACAGAGACAATTACCGTCAGAGCAAGCACGTAGCGGGGGCAGGATTACTAGTGAAGTGATAGGATTATTGAGGCGATAGGGTGTCCTGATGTTTGAGTCAATTACTGAATCATGACAAACTGCACCATTGGGAGGTTGTAGGCCTGAAGTATTTGGCATGTTCGGTATGTAATTGGGAGTTATGGATACACACACACACACACACACACACACACACACACAGAGAGAGAGAGAGAGAGAGAGAGAGAGAGAGAGAGAGAGAGAGAGAGAGAAAATTAACTTACCATACGGAGAACTGAAGAATCTCACAGTTCATTGCCAATCCCACAATTACAACAGTTTCGTCACGCCTGTCACGTCACTCAACAAGAACACATGTCACGTAGATAAAATGCGCAACACACGCTACATTATCACCAGCTTGGTCATCTACCTTACTGAGCCTGTTACTAGTCAACACCTCCTCCCTTCCCCATTCCCCCCCCCCATCATCTAACGCCACCTCTCCTTCCTGCTCTCCTCTAAGCTCTCTCCCATTTTCTTTCCCGTTCTCTAATCTTATCCTTCACCATAATCTTCTTCACGCATTTCTATTTTCATTCTCTTACTGTTTGTTTCATTAATTAATTCATATTTTAATCTTGCATTTTCACTGCACTGCTACGTTTGAGAATATGAGAGTAAATGTTTATGTTGTTTTCTTATCAATTAGCTACATAAATCTGAATTCTAGTGTGTGTTTGTTGCCTTAGAGCTTATTAAGGAAGAAGTAAACTAAGATGCTAAGAATTAATGCTTGTCATGGTAAGATGAGACAAAAGAACGTGGCTCTCATTTTATCATAATAGCGAGGAGGGGTTAGAATCACGTGATATGCGTTAGCCAATGGGAGCTTCGTATTTTCTGGCCAATCACTGGGCAGAATAGGATGGGTTCGGTGACTCGCGGTGTGATTCATTGGTTCAGTCACTAGCTCGCTTTTTTAATTGAGCGTTGAGTGTATCATTATAAAAAAAAGTTCAGTTTACCAACTGATGCCATTACTAATGCACCAACAATAAAGACAAGACAACAACAACAACAAGTACAACAACAATAACTACTATTGCTGCTACTACTACTACTACTACTTACAATCAAACTAATACTCACTACCTTTACCACCACCACCACCACCACCACCACACCTTCAACAAACACTACCAACATTACTCACGAAGGTCATTACCATCACCAGCCGCGCCTTCAACAAACATCGTCACCATCAATCTCGCAAGGATCGCCGCATCACCATCCACCTTCTCCCGCAACTCTCTCTCTCTCTCTCTCTCTCTCTCTCTCTCTCTCTCTCTCTCTATATATATATATATATATATATATATATATATATATATATATATATATATATATATATATGTTATTAGATAGATAAACAAAGGCAGACAAGTAACTAGCTAGATAGATAGATAGATAGATAGATGGATAACTATATAGACAGACAGGCAGAAACGAATAAATGCTCTGATAATGAAAACAATAAACACTTTCTCATATCTTCTCCCTGTCCTCTCTCAATTACACTTCTATGCTCCCCCTTGAATCACTCCATGCATCTCTATACACACACACACACACACACACACACACACACACACACACACACACACACACACACACACACACACACACACACAAACAGCCATTCATGCGACACCAACTAGTGGGGCGGCAGTGACTAGTTAAATACACGAGAATAAATACGAGATGTCACAAGGCGTTAGTTTTAGCCGAAAGATTAATGAGCTACAAGAACGCTGCCGGGAATATGATACTATTAGGATCCCCAAGAAGGCACACTACACGCATGCCCTTTAGTGATGTAAAAATTTAGTACCAGGAAAACAAACAGCGGTCGTAAATAGCATGATGTGAGGTGCCATTCATTGATCTGTTAACAAGGGAGGGTGAGGGGGGAAGGTTCTGGTGAGAGTTGGGAGGGAATGGATAGTGTGCTTGTATTCCCCTCGTTCATAGTTATTGCGTTCATAAGTAACACGATGATAAGTAACAGACTGCCTCGTTAGCGTTTTCTTTGGGTTGATTTGTGTATGCTATTAATCTGTTTTGCTTTATTGTTTGTTCTATGTACAGTTTTATTATTCTCTTTCGCATTTTGGCACAAGAGACACAGAACAAATGCAACAATAAACTCAGGAAGGGGAAAAATTATGGTTTTGTCTCTTCTCTCTAGAAAGTAATGTACAAAATGAAGTTTTTTGTTATTGTTATTACTCAGTACTACTATACCATATTGTCATTACCACTTCATTTCTATTATTATTATTATTATTATTATTATTATCATTATTATTATTATTATTATTATCCTACAACTTTCTCACTCCAATTACTATCCCAAGGTAAGACAATAATTAGATGGGAAGGGCTCCCAGAAATAGGACACGAGGAAGGGGGAATGAGTGACGGGAGGGAGGGGAGGGAGAGAGGAAGGAGGGAAGGAGGGAGGGTGGCTGGCTGATGGGAGGTGAGGTGCTGGCTGTCGGGTACAGGAGAAACAGGAGGGGCGGGATGCTCATCTGTCAATACTGTAAATGGAGAAGACAACCTTATTGACGGGTCGACACACTGCCCTCTTGCCGCCGCTCGCCGCTGATGAGTCAATACCACCCGCCCAGCCGCCCTCACCCGCCCAAATCACACCCAAGGACCGTATTCTGAAACATTTCCGCGCCACATCTCCGCTACTTTCAAAAGGCTCTATTTAGTTGAAATTATCCAGGTTTCTAAGTGTCTTCATGGTTCCGGTCACAGTTTGATAAGGTTTCTTCATTATTCACAGGAAGACACTCTTGAGAACCCGGCTTATCATCTCAGTGCCTCAGAAGATAGTCATGGTGAGAGAGTGAAGTACACGACCCTTGCAAATACAACCCAACCATCCATCCCAACCCTACATGCCGCCAGCCTCACTCCTTCCACCCTGCCACCGCCTCACCTGCTTGTCCCTAATCCTCCCTGAACCTTCCGTGACCTTCCCTGACATCTCCCTGACCCACTGACCCGCCCCTTGTTCCATTTATTCCTTACAACCTCACCCTAAACCCTGCGCCCTTCGTCGTGAATAAAGCTTCCCGCCCATACGCCCACATATTCCATGACATTTCCTTTGGGGCATCCTGGGCGTTCCATCTGTGGTCTCTGTTAAGTGAGGGGGATAACGCAGTGTGATTGATAGCAAAGCACTTCCGCGTATGCTTTGATGCACTAATGAGCGAATATTAAACGTGTGAGCTTGTTAGGTGGGGTGAAACAACAACTTCCTACTTCAATGCCCGTTAAAACGCATCTTCCTCTCTTCTCTTTCCTCTTCCCCTTCCTTCTTTTCCTTCATGTCACGAGGCTGGGGAACGCTGGCTCTAACTGGTTGGTCGCCGTGGTGACACACACACACACACAGACAGACGGCCATGACCCTCACACATCACCATCTGCAGGGTCTACGGGAAGTCCAGCCTGGCAATAAGTCTGCACAAGCCGCTACCAGGAAACTCTCACGGAACCCATCTCTCCAAGGACATCATTACGAGGAAATGTGAGTGATGTATGTGTGTGTGTGTGTGTGTGTGTGTGTGTGTGTGTGTGTGTGTGTGTGTGTGTGTGTGTGTGTGTGTGTGTGTGTGTGTGTGTGTGTGTGTCGTTAGAAAAGATGGAGATCTATACAATATACAGAATAAAGAACTTCCTTCATCATTACTCACATCATCACCATCACCATCACCATCACAATTTTCAAACTCTTCTTAATTTAATCCTTATTTTATGACAGTGGCTGAATACTTTTGCCATAGTTGACATTGGCACGTATTTTAACTTTACGAGTTTGAATTAATGTATCTGTTCATTAATCTATTTGTATACGAAAAGTACAAAAGGACTTGGTGACTACGAAGGCGATTCACCAACAGTTACTCTCCAATTACCTGCTGCACCGTCTTCGTTCCTCTCCATTGACCACAAGGAGAGGCTGAAGGGTCTCTGCGTGGAGAAGGAGGAGGAGGAGGAGGAGGAGGAGGAGGAGGAGGAGGAGGAGGAGGAGGAGGAGGAGCAATCTGGTCTAGTCCAAGGGTTGTAATTAAACACACGAAGGGAGATCTTACCTGGCCTTCCCTGATAGTCCTGTGTGTGTGTGTGTGTGTGTGTGTGTGTGTGTGTGTGTGTGTGTGTGTGTGTGTGTGTGTGTGTGGCCTACAGTCAGTACCGGAGGCAGCTGCTGATTCCCTCCCTCTCCGCTCCCCCATGACATCACCATCCGCGGTACCTACATGCGTATTTCGTATTCATATTTACATTACGCCTGGTGCACCGTCATTACCCTGTATTAGTACCCAAGGCAACTTCTGTAGAAATGGACGTTAGCGTGAAAAATAGGAAAGAATGTTGCGTTTCTTAGTTGGTGATGCATGGTTAGGAATTATACACTGAAATATACATACGATAGATAGATGGATAGATAGATTTTATATTGTTTGTTTTTGTTTTAATACCCTTGTAAACTCCTGTATAAAGAGATATTAGAATAAAAGGTGCTTAATCAAGAACTATAGGGCATCACACATATAGATAGATAAATATACTAGTATTACATCAACTATAATACAAATCAAACACCATAACTAAAGTCTGTATTCGGAAACACTTTGCTCTCTCACCACGACTATAGTGAGGTTTTCAAGAGTGTTTCTCCAGCTAATAAAGTTGAAATCTTGTCAATCTGCCTCTAGAACCGTAAAAGCACCTTTAAAAACTCGTGTTAATTGAGATAAAGCCTTTTGACATCGTGGAGGTGAAGCACAGAAGTGTTTGAGAATACGATGCTAAAAACTAACATCATGAATCACTAACACACACACACACACACACACACACACACACACACACACACACACACATTCATAACCACACACTTTTGACCTCCCGCACACTCCTTAATGGCTGTAACTCTCGTCCCAGCAAGATGAGTAACCACCAGAGGGCTGTGCGTCACCCACACTTTCAAAGCACCTGGAAGTTTGGGCGATAGATGGCGCTGATCTACGTGCCTCGTAAGTATAGTAAACTCGTTGCCAACTTATGATGGAGCATACGGCTATAATACTCTTTTTTTTCTTTCTCTTTCTTTCATCAGGGCGCGCCAGGTCTTCATAGAAAGGGTGCAGGCTGGTTGGCTCGCTGGCTGGCTGGCTGGTTAGATGGGATGGTGTGGAGAGAGGCGTCATTAATAGGCTGTAAACTTTTTAACAAGACCGCGAGGAAGTTAAATGAAACTGGACGAGAAAATACGCTCTTTCGCTTTTTTCTTGTGTTTTTTCTTATTCTTTTTTATTATTATTTCTGATGCTTGTGTGGTATATTACGGACCCATTTTTTTTTTTCTTTTTAATATCTTTTCGAAATTGTACACAGATTAATTTATGTATGTGTGTGTGTGTGTGTGTGTGTGTGTGTGTGTGTGTGTGTGTGTGTGTGTGTGTGTGTGTGTGTGTGTGTGTGTGTGTTAAAGTTGCTTTTAATGGTATATGAATACGTAGATAGATAAAAAAAAAAAAGATGGACAGACACGCAAAGACAGACACATAGATAGATACATAAATAGAGAACTGCACATGACGTTAGTGAATGGTGAGGATCGTGCGAAACCTTCAATAATACAAAAAAAAAAAAGATGATAGGTGGTTATTAATAGGAAAAATATAATAAGTCCTAGATAGAAAATTATTAACGCAATATATCTTACTTGTATAGTATTAAAGGATCACGAAAGAAGAAAACAAGAAATGGAGGAGAAAGATGAAAAAGGACGAGGACGATGACAACCAGGCAGCAAATCTGTAGAAACAAATTTAATGCAGTAACTTTTTATTCAGCAGGTGGCATGTTGGGGTCATAAATCTTTACGAGCGTGCTACATGACTACCACGGGAACGTTTACAGGCACCCAATTCAAAGGTAAACAAACTAAATGACCACAGAAATAGACCAATACCGCCCCCTTGTCCTCTCCCGGCCTTCCTTCTCCTCCATTGCGTATATCATTTTCGGTATTTCGCCCATAATTCAAATATGAATCATAATTTGAAACACCTCTGCCTTCCTGTTCGCTACTCCCAAAAGGTTATTACTTAAGTTATGTGAGTTTTTAAGTGTATTTTTTAAGGTTAAAGTGACAGATTAACATGTTTTATATCATAATATGCCGTTAATTAGAAAAACACTGTTGAGA
Source organism: Portunus trituberculatus (assembly GCF_017591435.1). Lineage (NCBI taxonomy): Eukaryota > Metazoa > Arthropoda > Malacostraca > Decapoda > Portunidae > Portunus > Portunus trituberculatus. The sequence continues at coordinate 9,593,680 of NC_059294.1, forward strand.
ACTCGGTTAACCATATCTGTGGTCTTTGCAAACAGTCGTGGGGAGAGAATAGAGCGTTGGAGAACACCGACCCAAGAATGAGTCTGTAGCTGCTTGACGTCATAACCTTCTAAGACTTGCCAGACCAGACAGGTGGTATTTCGTGGCTGGCAATTTTCTGTCGCACGCTGTCACTAAACCTGGAGACGACTCATGCTTTTTATAAGGCGATTGCACTGAAATCCATCCGTTATTCTATGAGGACAGAACTTGTTTATAGAGTAAGGTACGTAAAAAAAAAAAAAAAAAAAAAAAAATATATATATATATATATATATATATATATATATATATATATATATATATATATATATATATATATATCTACTTTTATGGTGACTATCCATATTTTTGTCTTACATATGTACGTACCTAATGTTGATTCTAAATTTATAGGTAATTGTTCGCAAGTAACTTAAAGCACAGTGTCGGTGAAAAAAAGTAAAAAAAAACTAAGAATTAAATAAGTAAAAGTAAAGAGAAAAATAAAGTAAAAGAAAAAGGAAAAACTTAAAAAAATAGAAATGTCAAGCGTGGGAGACATTCGCATTACATCTCAGCAAGTTCTTTCAGTCTGCACCAACAAATTAATGTCAGTGGTTTTGTTCGCGAAGACACTTTGAAGAAAAGAAAATGAAACACTACGCATGGCCTTGACTTGGAACACTCGTCCAAAAAACTGCGTCACGGAATTTGAACATCAGTGAAAATGTTGAAAGATTGCTGAAAAATATGAAAGAAAAGAGTCAATCTGTTTAGGAATAAAGAGTATAATCTTATCCATCTCTTTTTTGTTGTTATTGTTGATATAGTAACAACATGCCGTTCTGTTTCCTAGTGGTGGAGTTTTATTAACGTTATACATAGGCTTACTCTTCTGTTTGTGCTTATTGAGACATTTGGTGTTGAAGTTACTGTAGATTGTACCTGTTGTAAATAAAACTTTTTTCTTATATATTTATGCATATACCCATCTCTAAATTCATCTATCTATCTATCTATCTATCTAGCCATCTATCTTTTTCGCTATCCATCCATTTGTCTATCCATCCATCTATCTCTATCCATCCATCTCTCTCTCTCTCTCTCTCTCTCTCTCTCTCTCTCTCTCTCTCTCTCTCTCTCTCTCCATCTACCGATCCATCTATATCTCTATCCATCCGTCCACTGTCTGTATTATCTGTATTTCAACGCCAGGACAGAGTTAGCGGCTCACGTTAATTAGTCACATTTTCCTGCCCTACTGGCGCATCCGGTGGGCGGCACACTTACCTGCTACCAC
>NC_059294.1:9600000-9602500 GCF_017591435.1 Portunus trituberculatus
TCCATCCATCTTTCAATATCTTACAATTTCCCTGGGCATTTTTCATCTTCCATCTTTTCCCAGCATGTATCTAAATCTTTTTAACACATTTTTCTCGCAGCATTCCAAACTTTCCATCTCCCTTGCGTCTTGTGTCTGCTGCTGCTGCTGCTGCTGCTGTAGCTTGGTAGCGAGACCAGAACCTGATGCATAACATGTGTTTGTCACCGTTGTTTCTTTAGCTTCTGTCTTACATGTAAACAAGGCCGGACATAAGGAGAAAACGAAATTATAAAAAGATACAAAAAGTGTCCGTGCTAAAAAAAAAAAGAAACTAACATCATTTACGTATACATTTCAGCGGTGGACAAACGGTGTTTTTCGCAGATATCTCCTAAACGAATCGTTGGATGAGTATGATATTTCAACACACTACCTTGAACATCCGTTCGTAATTTATGGTTAACATACCACATTGCTATATGTGTTATGTGAGGAGTTTACTCGTGAAAAATAACACAAAGCCGACGAGTCATGTTGAAAGTGTGGTCCCCCCACACACCCACCCAAACCATTCCCCCGTCTCGGAAGTTCTCGCCCTTTTTATCCCTCCTCTCCTCTCCCTAGCTCCTCGCCTCCCTCACTCTTGTGTCTCTCCCTACTTCTCCCACCACTGTATTTATACATTATAATGTTCTGTGAGTGTGTATGTATAGATATGATTATTAACGAGTATGGTACAATTTCATGAAGGCAAGAAGTGGTTCACGTTGATAATTACTGTATAACAGCACGTTTACGTGTAGTATATAGAAGAGCCATGTTTGCAGTCGTTATGGTCAACCATGTGAACATGATGTGCTGGAATTACCTGTGACCTGGACCTTCTACTGTTAGGAAAAGTTGATACTCTTATTGCGTACTGTCTACCTATTGATCATAAAATGTGGTCCAGTTTATATATAATATTATTTTGTTGTTAGATACGTTGCTTATTATCCAGCTATACGGCCATTAACAGCGGAATTAGCTATTGCTTTCACGGTCGTTTGACCCACTCTGGTTTTCATGTCCACATATACCAGCAATTGTATTAAATAATATCATTAATGTATGATATGTATGTACATACTGACGTATGTAACTATTATACCTATACGTATGTAATTACAATAGGGAAAAAATCAAAGGTGGAAGGCTGATGGTGTGAATAGGGGTGAAGAGGAAGCGGGAAGAGGGTCATGCGATACTGGGGTAGAGAAGGAGTGGTCTGGGGTTCTTCAGGGTGGTGGTGGTGGTGGAGGGGGTTAGACGAGTACCCCACACTCGTCCGATTCTATATAACACCTTTGATATGATGACTGGATTAGGCGTAATATCACTCAGTAAACTCCTCACATAACACATATAGCACTGTGGTATGTTAACCATAAATTACGAACGGATGTTCAAGGTAGTGTGTTGAAATATCATACTCATCCAACGATTCGTTTAGGAGATATCTGCAAAAAACATCGTTTGTCCACCGCTGAAATATATAGTAGTTTAAAAATATAAGAGAAAACAGAATTACAAAAAAAAAAACAAGTGTTACTGCTAGAAAAAAAACTAACACCAATTTAGTTCAAGAAATATCCTACTAATAAAACAGAAACAATGGAGAGAGCTTCAGTTATGAGAAGCCACTAGGCCTATACGTGACAATCTCATTATTGCAACCTTCCTATTCCAACTCATCATTCCCGTTAATAAATCTATCTAATCACTTTCTATTCTGGGCAGCACCTGTACTACTATCTGTCTTCCGCCTTTATTAATTGTAATTCAGCACCCCACCAGAAGATTAGCCACGTGTGTTGTTGTTTTTACTACTATTATTCTTAACAGCTGTACTATTTGTCATTCAGGTCGGCTTTCTTGTACGGCTATCCTGTCATTACCTGCCACAATATTACCACAACAAAATGTAACGTAAACTTTTCGCCATAACCTGCTGCTATTTGTCATGCTTTACCACTGTCTTGCCCCTAACCTACCACCATTCTATCCTGATTTACCATCCTGTCATAAATTGCCACAATATTACCACAACCTAACGTAACGTAACCTTCTCGCCATAACCTGCTGCCATTTGTTACGCTTTACTACTGTCTTGTCCCTAACCTACCACCATCTTATCCTGACTTGGTTAAGGGCAACAAAAAACTATAAAAGAAGGCCTAATTACTTGCCAGTTCCCTTACAGATCCGACAGGGTTAGCCAAACAACAGGAATAAATGTCTTGAAATTTCCCTCTTAAGTGAAACCAAGTCATAGGAAGTTGAAAATACAGACACAACACCAAGAACTGTTTTATCACGACCTACGACAATCCTATCACGACCTACCACCATCAAACCTACCACAATCCAGCTACAATATTACCACAACCGACCACCACGACTATGACCACCACCACCACCACCATCATCATCACCATCCTCCTGGCCTAATTTTCGTAAACTTTCCACCAATTCAGCA
>NC_059294.1:9605000-9652500 GCF_017591435.1 Portunus trituberculatus
TCCTCCTCCTCCTTTGCCAAACGGCCACTCCACATCTTCACGTGACCAATTTTACGAGTGACTGAAGTTGGAAAGAGAGAGAGAGAGAGAGAGAGAGAGAGAGAGAGAGAGAGAGAGAGAGAGAGAGAGAGAGAGAGAGAGAGAGAGAGAGAGAGAGAGAGAGAGAGAGAGAGAGAGAGATAGTAAACATGACAGAGGGAGAGACGATAAGGAGGAAAAGAGAATAAGTTTTAATCTCTCTCGACTTCTTCAGCCCATCAGAACAGGAAATTGAAGTGAGTTTGTAGTGCGTGGGAAGAGGAGGAGGAGGAGGAGGAGGAGGACGAGCAGAGTTGAAGAGTTAAAGGTTCTACGGGGAAGGAGTGAGAAAGCCAATATAGGAGAGAGAGAGAGAGAGAGAGAGAGAGAGAGAGAGAGAGAGAGAGAGAGAGAGAGAGAGATTGATTTGATTGATTTATTGACAAACTTATACACAAAATTGATATTTTACACTTGTAACTTACAAATATTTGTCCAAATTTTTTTCTTTTTACCAGTTATATTACATAAACAAACTCTCTCGAATATTATCACGGTCCTTATTCATATAAATGTAACACTTCATGTATATATTCGCATAAGTTGCGTTCCCTTCCACCAAAGCCCCTTAAGTTATAAAAACTGGAAAAATCTAACATATCATACTTCTGTCTCAATTGTCCAGAAAGTGTACAATGCAACAACACATGTGCTTCACTTTGAATGACATTGTCTGGACATGAACACAGTCTGAGTTCTTTTGATATTGCATTCCTTCTCCCAGTTTCAATTTTTAGATTATGTGACATCAAACGCAATCTACTGAAGGATTGGCGTTTATAATCAGGGATAAAATCCTTACAAGTATAAACTGAATGGACCAAAAGGTCTGGGTCAAGTTCTGTTCTATATGACACATATTTTGAGGCCGTGAAGGGTTTCTCCTGAATCCGCTGAGAGAGAGAGAGAGAGAGAGAGAGAGAGAGAGAGAGAGAGAGAGAGAGAGAGAGAGAGAGAGAGAGAGAGAGAGAGAGAGAGAGAGAAGTGAAGAGAAAAGGAGATTTGTAATACTAAATAAAAGTCGGTAATGAAAGATAATAATAAAAATATTAGCAGGAGTGGTGGTGGTGTGGATGATGATGGTGGTGATGATGATGATGGTGGTGGTGATGATGATGGTGATGATGATGGTGATGATGATGGTGATGATGATAAAAAGACTAGGATGAACATGAACAAGAATGAACAAAAGCAAAAAGAACAAGTAAAGCAACAACAACAACAACAACAACAACAACAACAACAACAACAACAACAACAACAGTAACAACAACAACAACAATAAACAATCGATGGACGTTGATATCAAACAAAAAAAAAAAACTGATCTCAGGAAATACGTGGAATTTGGATTATTTTCAATTTCTGGAGAATTTTGACAAAGGAGAGCGTGACGTTACGAAGAGGAGGAGGAGGAGGAGGAGGAGGAGGAGGAGGAGAAAAGAAGACCATACACTATTCACCTATTTCTCTTCACTTGGAGAGAGAGAGAGAGAGAGAGAGAGAGAGAGAGAGAGAGAGAGAGAGAGAGAGAGACATAAATTTACATAAACACGTAAAAATAAAGAAAATAAACACCTTTACGTATCCATTTGTTTCTCTCCTTTTTTTCCCTGTCATTTATTTTCCTCCTCTCTTTTATTTCTTCACATTTGTTTCACCCTCGAATGGTCCAAAGTCTCTCTCTCTCTCTCTCTCTCTCTCTCTCTCTCTCTCTCTCTCTCTCTCTCTCTCTCTCTCTCTCTCTCACCTCGCTCCCTCTCTCGAATGGCGGTCACGAGTTCTCATGTACGGCTCTCAATGTGCAATTTTGGTCCTTTTCAACGCCTTTTGCTCTTTGCTTTCCCCGCCACTCACTCCAGGATTCTGTGTCATATGTCCCTTGTGTGTGTGTGTGTGTGTGTGTGTGTGTGTGTGTGTGTGTGTGTGGTACGTGTGTTTGCATCTTATCATTTCTTGTTTTTTTTTTTCCTCTCTCTCTTTCTCTTTCTTTTTCTGTTTGAATATCTCCTTTTGCATTGTTTTGTTCTTATCCTTTGTTTGATAATGATATTTTTCTATGTGTCTTCTTTTTTTTTTTGTATTCTTTCTTTTCCTTCTTTTCTCATTTATTTCGTCATTTTCCAGGTTTGTGTTTTGGTCTTGCAGTATTTTCTCTATCTTTTTATTTTTCAGCATATTTGTTCAACTATCTCATCGTTATCTTAAAATATATGTTCCACGTTTTTTCTTGCCTATTAATACTTAGACTTTCTTACTACTCTCTCTCTCTCTCTCTCTCTCTCTCTCTCTCTCTCTCTCTCTCTCTCTCTCTCTCTCTCTCTCTCTCTTTCGTGTTCACCTATGTGAGGAATATGGAATGGAATGAAGCAGAGGAAGGAAGGAAGGGAAAGATACTGAGAAGGAGGAGGAGGGAGGGTAACTGAGGGAAGAAGTAGCGGTGAGGTCAGTGAGGAGACGATGAGAGGGTACGCTGAGGGGAAGATAAGAACCTGAGGGGAGAGGGGAGTGAGAGAGAGGAAAGAGTGCAGAGCGGTGATGGAAGAAAGAAGAAGAAAAGACCTGAGATAGAGAAGGGTGACAAAGAGAGGAGGACACGGAGAGGACGAGTAGGAGGAGGAGTGAGAGGAGGGAAAAAGAGAGAGGGACAAGAGAAAGAAACAGAGAGAGAGAGAGAGGGGAGATATATTTGAAGGGGCTGTTGAGGGGAAGGGGAAAACGTGAGGGTCTGGTAGCTCGTTGTCATTTCTCCCCTCAGTACTTTGCCTTTTTTTTATAGGAATGGAAGTAGGAAGTCTCTCTCTCTGTGTGTGTGTGTGTGTGTGTGTGTGTGTGTGTGTGTGCCATGATTTTTAGCTGGGGTGGACGGAAAGTGAAGTGGTGGTGTCGTTTTAACGAAGCCAAAGGATGAATGGTTGTTATAGTACGCAGATGGCTGTTAGTGTAGGGGGAGAGAAGCAAAGTGGACGAGGAAAGTTGCGTTGTTGAAGATGTTACTGGTGGTTGTACTGTTTTTGTTGCTAATTATTCTTACTTTTATTATTACTACTACTTCTACTTCCACTGCTGCTATTCCTACTGCTAGTACTACTACTACTAATAATAATAATACTGCTACTGCTACTATTACTTCTACAATTACTACTACTTCTATTACTACTGCTACAAAACTACTACTACTACTACTACTACTACCACTACTACTACTACTACTACTACTGCTACTACTACTACTACTACTACTACTACTACTACTACTACTACTACTACTACTACTACTACTACCACTACTACTACCACTACTACTACTACTACTACTACTACTACTACTACTACTACTACTACTACTACTACTACTACTACTACTACTACTACTACTACTACTACTACTACTACTACTACTATGTGAAGGAATAACTAGCGACTTCCTCGTTTGCCTGTTATGTCCTCTATCTTTGTATATTTGTGTATGCGTGTGGTTCTTTGGTACTGTATGTATGTATTTTCTTGTATAAGTTTGGATGTTGTGTTGCATTTGTGAGTGTTGGTTCACGACGAAGGGTGATATAATTGTTGGAGTCACTTTGAATGAATGTGTAAATGTTTGTTAGTGGTTGAGAAGGTAATTTTGGTCTTTATATGGTTGATCTTTATATAGTTCGTTACATTTTTTTTTTTTCTGGGTAAGGTTCATTGGTTCATTCACGTGGAAGTTTAGGGTCGATAGTTCGAAGCTCTATGACACATTTTGAAGCTTCTTTAGTCATTTCGAAGCCTTCGTCGGAGGTAGGGTTCAACTCGGTTGTCAATTCTCCTCTCGCCGGCCGGAAGGTGAGGAACCAACCTTCTCTGCTGTGTGGTGATCAATTCTAGCATAATTTAGTGTTCTTGTTGTAATTTTGTTTATGGTTATTGTTACAGGACCTTGTTCCTGTCGAGGGCCGGACAGAAAAGCGTCCTACGTGAAAGTTCGTTTGTAGCTGGTGGTTGACATGCAGTGAAGGAACATGGTTGTGAGTGAGCTTATCAGCCGTTCTTGTCTGCTGTTGGCCTGAGGAAACGCCACTGCTGTACGTAAGTAGACGTGACCACAGCGGCTCTATACTGTTACACTCTGCGTTCTGGGTGCAATGGGTTCCCGACATCATGCCATATCTCTAGCTCTTAAACACGAGAGTGGACATGTTGATACCCTGCGTGCAGGAGTGGTGAATGACAATTTGTATTGTGGAAGTGTTAGATGTTAGGTTTGCTTGTATGCCTGGGTGTTGCTTGCTTGTATGCCTGTGTTGCTTGCTTGTATGCCTGTGTTGCTTGCTTGTATGCCTGTGTTGCTTGCTTGTGTGCCTGTGTTGCTTGCTTGTGTGCCTGTGTTGCTTGCTTGTGTGCCTGTGTTGCTTGCTTGTGTGCCTGTGTTGCTTGCTTGTGTGCCTGTGTTGCTTGCTTGTGTGCCTGTGTTGCTTGCTTGTGTGCCTGTGTTGCTTGCTTGTATGCCTGTGTTGCTTGCTTGTATGCCTGTGTTGCTTGCTTGTGCCTGTGTTGCTTGCTTGTATGCCTGTGTTGCTTGCTTGTATGCCTGTGTTGCTTGCTTGTATGCCTGTGTTGCTTGCTTGTATGCCTGTGTTGCTTGCTTGTATGCCTGTGTGGTGTTTGCTTGTATGCCTGTGTGGTGTTTGCTTGTATGCCTGTGTGGTGTTTGCTTGAATGCCTGGGTGGTGTTTGCTTGCTTGAATGCCTGGGTGGTGTTTGCTTGCTTGAATGCCTGGGTGGTGTTTGCTTGCTTGAATGCCTGGGTGGTGTTTGCTTGCTTGAATGCCTGGGTGGTGTTTGCTTGCTTGAATGCCTGGGTGGTGTTTGCTTGCTTGAATGCCTGGGTGGTGTTTGCTTGCTTGAATGCCTGGGTGGTGTTTGCTTGCTTGAATGCCTGGGTGGTGTTTGCTTGCTTGAATGCCTGGGTGGTGTTTGCTTGCTTGAATGCCTGGGTGGTGTTTGCTTGCTTGAATGCCTGGGTGGTGTTTGCTTGCTTGAATGCCTGGGTGGTGTTTGCTTGCTTGAATGCCTGGGTGGTGTTTGCTTGCTTGAATGCCTGGGTGGTGTTTGCTTGCTTGAATGCCTGGGTGGTGTTTGCTTGCTTGAATGCCTGGGTGGTGTTTGCTTGCTTGAATGCCTGGGTGGTGTTTGCTTGCTTGAATGCCTGGGTGGTGTTTGCTTGCTTGAATGCCTGGGTGGTGTTTGCTTGCTTGAATGCCTGGGTGGTGTTTGCTTGCTTGAATGCCTGGGTGGTGTTTGCTTGCTTGAATGCCTGGGTGGTGTTTGCTTGCTTGAATGCCTGGGTGGTGTTTGCTTGCTTGAATGCCTGGGTGGTGTTTGCTTGCTTGAATGCCTGGGTGGTGTTTGCTTGCTTGAATGCCTGGGTGGTGTTTGCTTGCTTGAATGCCTGGGTGGTGTTTGCTTGCTTGAATGCCTGGGTGGTGTTTGCTTGCTTGAATGCCTGGGTGGTGTTTGCTTGCTTGAATGCCTGGGTGGTGTTTGCTTGCTTGAATGCCTGGGTGGTGTTTGCTTGCTTGAATGCCTGGGTGGTGTTTGCTTGCTTGAATGCCTGGGTGGTGTTTGCTTGCTTGAATGCCTGGGTGGTGTTTGCTTGCTTGAATGCCTGGGTGGTGTTTGCTTGCTTGAATGCCTGGGTGGTGTTTGCTTGCTTGAATGCCTGGGTGGTGTTTGCTTGCTTGAATGCCTGGGTGGTGTTTGCTTGCTTGAATGCCTGGGTGGTGTTTGCTTGCTTGAATGCCTGGGTGGTGTTTGCTTGCTTGAATGCCTGGGTGGTGTGCTTGCTTGAATGCCTGGGTGGTGTGAGGGCCAGTCTCTACTTCACTTATCCTTGGGGGTGGTGAGAAGTGACCGTGTGGGGGGTGTGGAGTGTGAACATGTCGGTACCCTGCGTGCAGGAGTGGTGATTGACAATTTGTATTGTGGAAGTGTTAGATAGCTGTTAGGTTTGATTGAATGCCTGGGTGTTACTTGCTTGAATGCCTGGGTTGGTCGCTTTCTTTGGTGTGAAATTGGGTATATATAGTCTCTGCTTCACTCATCTTTCTTGGGGGAGGGGGGGTGAGAAGTGAAAGTGTTTCACGTGAAGCAAGTGATACATCCTCTACAATGAAGTGGTAAATGAGTGTTCTCAATTTGAAAGGGGTCTTTGGGTTGTCTCTTGTGATTGTGTTCATTTTAATTTTCCAGTCATGTAAATGTTTCTTTGTGGTTGGAAAAGTAATTTTGGTCTTTATATAGTTGATCTTTATATAGTTCGTTACATTGTTTTTTCTGGGTAAGGTTTATTGTTTCATTCACGTATCTTTCTTGGGGGAGGGGGGGTGAGAAGTGAAAGTGTTTCACGTGAAGCAAGTGATACATCCTCTACAATGAAGTGGTAAATGAGTGTTCTCAATTTGAAAGGGGTCTTTGGGTTGTCTCTTGTGATTGTGTTCATTTTAATTTTCCAGTCATGTAAATGTTTCTTTGTGGTTGGAAAGGTAATTTTGGTCTTTATATAGTTGATCTTTATATAGTTCGTTACATTGTTTTTTCTGGGTAAGGTTTATTGTTTCATTCACGTGGAAGTTTAGGGAAAAGAAGTGAAAGTGTTTCACGAAGCAAGTGATACATTTTGAAGGTTTGAGTAATTTCTAAGGGTCTTTGGGTTGTCTCTTGTGATTGTGTTCATTTTACTTTTCCAGGTGTTGTTTCTTGTGGTTGGAATGCCTGTATAGTGTTGCTTGCTGGAATGCCTGTGTGGTTGCTTGCTGTGGATGCCTGTGTGTTGCTTGCTGGAATGCCTGTGCCTTGTTGCTGGAATGCCTGTGCCTGTGTGCTTGCTGGAATGCCTGTGTGTTGCTTGCTGGAATGCCTGTGTGTTGCTTGCTGGAATGCCTGTGTGTTGCTTGCTGGAATGCCTGTGTGTTGCTTGCTGGAATGCCTGTGTGTTGCTTGCTGGAATGCCTGTGTGTTGCTTGCTGGAATGCCTGTGTGTTGCTTGCTGGAATGCCTGTGTGTTGCTTGCTGGAATGCCTGTGTGTTGCTTGCTGGAATGCCTGTGTGTTGCTTGCTGGAATGCCTGTGTGTTGCTTGCTGGAATGCCTGTGTGTTGCTTGCTGGAATGCCTGTGTGTTGCTTGCTGGAATGCCTGTGTGTTGCTTGCTGGAATGCCTGTGTGTTGCTTGCTGGAATGCCTGTGTGTTGCTTGCTGGAATGCCTGTGTGTTGCTTGCTGGAATGCCTGTGTGTTGCTTGCTGGAATGCCTGTGTGTTGCTTGCTGGAATGCCTGTGTGTTGCTTGCTGGAATGCCTGTGTGTTGCTTGCTGGAATGCCTGTGTGTTGCTTGCTGGAATGCCTGTGTGTTGCTGGCTGGAATGCCTGTGTGCTTGCTGGAATGCTGGAATGCCTGTGTGTTGCTGGCTGGAATGCCTGTGTGTTGCTGGCTGGAATGCCTGGGTGTTGCTGGCTGGAATGCCTGGGTGTTGCTGGCTGGAATGCCTGTGTGTTGCTGGCTGGAATGCCTGTGTGTTGCTGGCTGGAATGCCTGTGTGTTGCTGGCTGGAATGCCTGTGTGTTGCTGGCTGGAATGCCTGTGTGTTGCTGGCTGGAATGGCTGTGTGTTGCTGGCTGGAATGCCTGTGTGTTGCTGGCTGGAATGCCTGTGTGTTGCTGGCTGGAATGCCTGGGTGTTGCTGGCTGGAATGCCTGTGTGTTGCTGGCTGGAATGCCTGGGTGTTGCTGGCTGGAATGCCTGGGTGTTGCTGGCTGGAATGCCTGGGTGTTGCTGGCTGGAATGCCTGGGTGTTGCTGGCTGGAATGCCTGGGTGTTGCTGGCTGGAATGCCTGGGTGTTGCTGGCTGGAATGCCTGGGTGTTGCTGGCTGGAATGCCTGGGTGTTGCTGGCTGGAATGCCTGGGTGTTGCTGGCTGGAATGCCTGGGTGTTGCTGGCTGGAATGGCTGGGTGTTGCTTGCTTTGGTGTGGAACTGTGTATATGTACGTTAGTGAGGGCCAGTCTCTGCTTCACTCATCGTCCTTGTGGGGGGGTGAGAAGTGAGTGGCGGGGGGGTGAATATATCGGTACCCTGCGTGCAGGAGTGGTGATTGACAATTTGAATTGTGGAAGTGTTAGCTGTTAGGTTTGCTTGAATGCCTGGGTGTTGCTTGATTGAATGCCTGGGTTGGACGATTTCTTCGGTGTTAAATTGTGTATATGTACGTTAGTGAGGGCCAGTCTCTGCTTCACTCATCGTCCTTACGGGGGGGGGGGGGTGAGAAGTGAAAGTGTTTCACGTGAAGCAAGTGATGCATCCTCTACAATGAAGTGGGTTAATGAGTGTTCACGATTTCAAAGGGGTCTTTGGGTTGTCTCTTGTGATTGTGTTCTTTTTCATTTTCCAGTCATGTGTAAATGTTTGTTGGTGTTTGGAAAGGTAATTTTGGTCTTTAGTTGAACTTTATATAGTTCGTTACATTGTTTTTTCTGGTTATGGTTCATTGTTTCATTCACGAGGAAGTTTAGGGAAAATAGTACGAAGCTGACACATTTTGAAATTTAGTAATTTCGAAGCCTTCGTCGAAGCTAGGGTTCGACTGGGTGTTGCTTGCTTGAATGCCTGGGTGTTGCTTGCTTGAATGCCTGGGTGTTGCTGGGTTGAATGCCTGGGTGTTGCTGGGTTGAATGCCTGGGTGTTGCTGGGTTGAATGCCTGGGTGTTGCTGGGTTGAATGCCTGGGTGTTGCTGGCTTGAATGCCTGGGTGTTGCTGGCTTGAATGCCTGGGTGTTGCTTGCTTTGGTGTGGAATTGTGTATATGTACGTTAGTGAGGGCCAGTCTCTGCTTCAATCATCGTCCTTGGGGGGGTGAGAAGTGACGGTGTGGAGGGGGGGGTGAATATGTCGGTACCCTGCATGCAAGTGGTGATTGACAATTTGAATTGTGGAAGTATTGGCTGTTAGGTTTGCTTAAATGCCTGGGTGTTGCTTGATTGAATGCCTGGGTTGGACGATTTCTTCGGTGTGAAATTGTGTATATGTACGTTGAGGGCCAGTCTGATTCACTCATTGTTCTTGGGGGGGTGAGAAGTGAAAGTGTTTCACGTGAAGCAAGTGATGCATCCTCTACAATGAAGTGGTTAATGAGTGTTCACGATTTGAAAGGGGTCTTTGAGTTGCCTCTTGTGATTGTGTTCTTTTTCATTTTCCAGTCATGTGTAAATGTTTGTTGGTGTTTGGAAAGGTAATTTTGGTCTTTAGTTGAACTTTATATAGTTCGTTACATTGTTTTTTCTGGTTATGGTTCATTGTTTCATTCACGAGGAAGTTTAGGGAAAATAGTACGAAGCTGACACATTTTGAAATTTAGTGATTTCGAAGCCTTCGTCAGAGGTAGGGTTCGACTAGGTGTTGCTTGCTTGAATGCCTGGGTGTTGCTTGCTTGAATGCCTGGGTGCCATCAGATAATCTTATGGATTCCGAAGCTGACATTGACAACTTTTTAACATCCTTCTCTCATGTCTTCTCATATATTCCTACATAGTCATTACGTTCCTTCTTAGGGATGATTTCATTTTATAAGATATTTATTCCCAATGTATCTGATTTAACAGGCCCCATCTCCGATCTGCTTTAAAAGCCGTAAGAGAACGTTTGAGTCTTTCTGAAGTAAAAGCGTAAGAGAACGTTTGAGTCTTTCTGAAGGTAACAGGGAGAAGCTTAACTCTCTCTCATTTTGACCAGGGATCCAGTACTCAAGCTGCCGGATGTATGTCTTTCTTCCTCTTACGTACTGATGCATCCAGTTGTGTCCTTGGTGATGTCCTGCTACAATGTGAACAGTGTACCCATTCCTGTTGCCTAGCCAACCGCAAGTTGTTGGAGAGAAGTACTCCACCAGTGAGAGAGTGCCTTGCCATCGTGTTTGGTGTACAACGGTTCCAGTATTTTATAGCTAAAGAGTTTCTGCTATACGTAGACCACAAACCTCTCGCATATCTTAAGGTAAAGTCCACTAATAGTTGCAAGGTAAAGTCCACTAATAGTTGCCTTGTTCGGTGGTCTGTCTCCAGTCATATTCCACATAATTCACATTGGCAGCAAGGATAACAAGGTAAAGTCCACTAATAGTTGCCTTGTTCGCTGGTCTGTTGCTGGCTTGACTGCCTGGGTGTTGCTGGCTTGAATGCCTGGGTGTTGCTGGCTTGAATGCCTGGGTGTTGCTGGCTTGAATGCCTGGGTGTTGCTGGCTTGAATGCCTGGGTGTTGCTGGCTTGAATGCCTGGGTGTTGCTGGCTTGAATGCCTGGGTGTTGCTGGCTTGAATGCCTGGGTGTTGCTGGCTTGAATGCCTGGGTGTTGCTGGCTTGAATGCCTGGGTGTTGCTGGCTTGAATGCCTGGGTGTTGCTGGCTTGAATGCCTGGGTGTTGCTGGCTTGAATGCCTGGGTGTTGCTGGCTTGAATGCCTGGGTGTTGCTGGCTTGAATGCCTGGGTGTTGCTGGCTTGAATGCCTGTTGCTGGCTGTTGCTGGCTTGAATGCCCGGGTGTTGCTGGCTTGAATGCCCGGGTGTTGCTGGCTTGAATGCCCGGGTGTTGCTGGCTTGAATGCCCGGGTGTTGCTGGCTTGAATGCCCGGGTGTTGCTGGCTTGAATGCCCGGGTGTTGCTGGCTTGAATGCCCGGGTGTTGCTGGCTTGAATGCCTGGGTGTCGCTGGCTTGAATGCCTGGGTGTCGCTGGCTTGAATGCCTGGGTGTCGCTGGCTTGAATGCCTGGGTGTCGCGTATATGTACGTTAGTGAGGGCCAGTCTCTGCTAAACTCATCGACCTGGGGGGGAGGGGGTAAGAAGTGAAAGTGTTTCACATGAAGCAAGTGATGCATCCTCTACAATGAAGTGGTGAATGAGTGTTCACGATTTGAAAGGGGTCTTTGGGTTGTCTCTTGTGATTGTGTTTATTTTCATTTTCCAGTCATGTGCAAATGTATGTTGGTGGTTGGAAAGGTAATTTTGGTCTTTATATAGTTCGTTACATTTTTTTTTCTGGGTAAGGTTCATTGTTCCCTTCACGTGGAAGTTTAGGGAAAATAGTACGAAGCTGACACATTTTGAAACTTTAGTAATTTCGAAGCCTTCGTCAGAGGTAGGGTTCGACTAGGTGTTGCTTGCTTGAATGCCTGGGTGTTGCTTGCTTGAATGCCTGGGTGCCATCGGATAATCTTATGGCTTCCGAAGCTTGACATTGACATATTTTTAACATCCTTCTCTCATGTCTTCTCATATATTCCAGATTGTACTGACTTCATCGAACATAATAGTTTTGATTACCACCGAACGGCCTGCAGCAAAAAGGTATCCTGTTCTAGTCTACCTCCAACATCACTTTAAAGAAGAAGTAGACAAGTTACTAGACCTAGGAATCATTCAGTTCTCCTCGTCCCAGTACAGCTCACCTGTGCTGATATAGAAACCAGATGAAACGTACTGGATGGCCATAGACTATAGGTCACTGAATTCTATAAAAAAAAGTTCCATGCTGCTTGTTCTATTCAAGAATAACTTCATAAATTTACTGGAGCTCAATATTTCTTAGAGCTAGACCTTACTAAAGCATATTATCCAAATCCCACTTGAGCAAAGATGCCATGCCTCTAACTGCATTTTCGACCCACAGGGGCTTGATGAAATTCACCAGATTACCATTTGGATTAGTTACTGCTTGTGCTACTTACATACGCCTCATGAGACTTGTATTGGCTGGCCTTGAGAATATCGTGTCGCTTTCTATTTTGATAATATATTCATCTACAGCAGAACGTGGGATCAACATCTAGCTGCTATCACAAGTCATCCAACGATTGGCCAAGAATAATTTGACTAAAACCATCCAAGTGCAAGTTTGGTTCTGTCAACGATGAGTGCCTGAAACCCTACTATAACAAGACCAAAGCCTTGCTTGAAGTGCCTGTTCCTACATAGTCATTACGTTCCTTCTTAGGGATGGTTTCATTTTATAAGATAAGGTTCATTGTTTCATTCACGTGGAAGTTTAGGGAAAATAGTACGAAGCTGACACATTTTGAAATTTTAGTAATTTCGAAGCATTCGTCAGAGGTAGGGTTCGACTGGGTGTTGCTTGCTTGAATGCCTGGGTTTGGAATTGTATATATGTACGTTAGTGAGGGCGAGTCTCTGCTTCACTCATCGTCCTTGGGGGGGGGGGAGAGAAGTGACAGTGTGAGGGGGGTATGAATATGTCGGTACCCTGCGTGCAGGAGCGGTGATTGACAATTTGTATTGTGGAAGTGTTAGCTGTTAGGTTTGCTTGAATGCCTGGGTGTTGCTTGCTTGAATGCCTGGGTGCCATCAGATAATCTTATGGCTTCCGAAGCTTGACATTGACATATTTTTAACACCATTCTCTCATGTCTTCTCATATATTCCAGATTGTACTGACTTCATCGAACATATAGTTTTGATTATCACCGAACGGCCTGCAGCAAAAAGGTATCCTGTTCCAGTCCACCTCCAACATCACTTTGAAGAGGAAGTAGACAAGTTACTAGACCTAGGAATCATTCAGTTCTCCTCGTCCCAAGTACAGCTCACCTGTGCTGATAAAGAAACAAGATGAAACGTATTGGATGGCCATAGACTATAGGTCACTGAATTCTATAAAAAATTTCCATGCTGCTGGTTCTATTCAAGAATAACTTCATGAATTTACTGGGACTCAATATTTCTTAGAGCTAGACCTTACTAAAGTATATTATCCAAATCCCACTTGAGCAAAGATGCCATGCCTCTAACTGCATTTTCGACCCACAGGGGCCTGATGAAATTCACCAGATTACCATTTGGATAAGTTACTGCTTGTGCTACTTACATAAGCCTCATGAGACTTGTATTGGCTGGCTTTGAGGATGTCGCTTTCTATTTTTATAATATATTCATCTACAGCAGAACGTGGGATCAACATCTAGCTGCTATCAATAGTCATCCAACGATTGGCCAAGAATAATTTGACTGTAAAACCATCCAAGTGCAGGTTTGGTTTCTCCTTCATAAATTACTTGGTGTTCTGTCAACGGTGAGTACCTGAAACCCTACTATAACAAGACCACAGCAGAACGTGGGATAAACATCTAGCTGCTATCAATAGTCATCCAACGATTGGCCAAGAATAATTTGACTGTAAAACCATCCAAGTGCAGGTTTGGTTTCTCCTTCATAAATTACTTGGTGTTCTGTCAACGGTGAGTACCTGAAACCCTACTATAGCAAGACCAAAGCCTTGCTTGAAGTGCCTGTTCCCAAATAAAGTCATTACGTTCCTTCTTAGGAATGGTTTCATTTTATAAGATATTTATTCCCAATGTATCTGATTTAACAGGCCCAATCTCTGATCTACTTTAAAAGCCGTAAGAGAACGTTTGAGTTTTTCTGAAAGTAACCGGGGAAAAGTTTAACTATCACGAACTCATTTTGACCAGGGATCCAGTATTCAAGCTTCCGGATGTATGTCTTCCTTCGTCTTACGTACTGATGCATCCAGTTGTGGCCTTGATGTCCTGCTACAATGTGAACAGTGTAACCTTTCTTGTTGCATACGCCAGCCGCAAGTTGTTGGAGAGAGAGAAGTACTCCACCAGTGAAAGAGTGCCTTGCCATCGTGTTTGGTGTACAACGGTTCCAGTATTTTATAGCTAAAGAGTTTCTGCTAGACGTAGACCACAAACCTCGCATATCTTAAGGTAAAGTCCACTAATAGGTGCCTTGTTCGGTGGTCTGTTTCCAGTCATATTCCACATCATTCACATTGGCAGCAGGGATAACATTGGTGCTTATCTGTTGAGCCGTATCACGTAGGGACTGAGATGAATCTGCTCTTATATCTATCCTTTTGTCAGATACTTGTCTGGGGGGGAGCCGTGTGAAGCAATAACTAGTATCTTCCTCGTCTGCCTGTTATGTCGTTTTTATATTTGTGTATGCGTGTGGTTCTTTGATACTGTATGTGTGCATTTTCTTGTATAAGTTCGGATGTTGTGTTGCGTTTGTGAGTGTTGGTTCACGACGAAGGGTGATATAATTGTTGGAGTTATTGTGAATGAATGTATAAATGTGTGTTGGTGGTTGGAAAGGTAATTTTGGTCTTTATATAGTTTGTTATATTGTTTTTCCTGGCGCTGACATTGACAACTTGTTAACATCCTTCTCTCGTACATTCTCAAATATTTCTTGTTGTACTGACCTCATCGAACATGATATAGTTTTGATTACCACCGAACGGCCTGCAGCAAAAAGGTATCCTGTTCCTGTCCACTCAACATCACTTTGAAGAGGAAGTAGACAAGTTACTAGACCTAGGAATCATTCGGTTCTCCTCGTCCCAGTACTGCTCACCTGTGGTGATGATAAAGAAACCAGATGAAACGTACTGGATGGCCATAGACTATAGGACACTGAATACTATAACGGTTCCATGCAGAACCTGCTTGTTCTATTCAAGAACTTCATATTTACTGGGCTTAAATATTTCTCCAAGCTAGACCTTACTAAAGCATATTACCAAATCCCACTGAGCAAAGATGCCATGCCTCTAACTTCATTTCCTACCCACAGGGGCCTGATGGAATTCACCACTAACTGCATTTCCTACCCACAGGGGCCTGATGGAATTCACCAGATTACCATTTGGATGTCATCCAACGATTTTGTCAACGGTGAGTGCATGAAACCCTATTATGACAAACGATTTTATGTCAACGGTGAGTGCATGAAACCCTATTATGACAACGATTTTATGTCAACGGTGAGTGCATGAAACCCTATTATGACAAAACCAAAGCCTTGCTTGAAGTGCCTGTTCCTACATCAAAGTCATTACGTTCCTTCTTAGGAATGGTTTAATTTTATAGGATGTTTATTCCTAATGTATCTGACTTAACAGGCCCCCTCTCAGATCTACTAAAGAAAGGTGTAAGAGAACCTGAGTCTTTCTGAAGAAAATAGACAAATTTAACACACTCAAACTCATTTTGACCAGGGATCCCGTCCTCAAGCTGCCGGATGTAAGCCTTCATTTCATCTTGCGTACCGATGCATCCAGTTGTGGCTTCGGTGCTGTCCTACTACAATATGTGAACAGTGTACCCTTTCCTGTTCCATACGCCAGCCGTAAGTTGTTGGAGAGAGAAAAGAAGTAGTCCACCATTGAAAGAGTGCTTTGCCATCGTGTTTGGTGTACAACGGTTCCAGTATTACTTATAGGTAAAGAGTTTCTGCTAGTTAGACCACAAACCTCTCATATATTTTAATAAGGCAAAGTCCACTAATAGTCGCCTTGTTCGGTGGTCTGTGTCTCCAGTCATTCAGATTCCGTTTCATTCACATTGGCGACAGGGATAACATTGGTGCTGATCTGTTGAGCTGTAGCACGTACGAACTATGAGATGAGTTTGTTCTTGTATCTAGATACTTGTTGGGGGGAGCCTTAGATACTTGTTGGGGGGAGCCGTGTGAAGGAATAACTAGCGTCTTCCACGTCTGCCTGTTATGTCCTCTTATCTTTGTATTTGTGTATGCGTGTGGTTCTTTGGTACAGTATGTATGGATTTTCTTGTATAAGTTTGGATGTGTGCGTTTGTGAGTGTTCGTTTACGAAGGGTGATATAATTGTTGGAGTCACTGTGGATGAATGTGTAAATACTGTTTGTTGGTGGTTGAGAAGTAATTTTGATCTTTATATAATTGATCTTTATATAGTTCTTTACATTGTTTTCCTGGGTAAGGTTCATTGGTTCATTTGTGTAAGTTTAGGGTCGATAGTTCGAAGCTCAGACACATTTTGAAGCTTATTTAGTCATTTCGAAGCCTTCGTTGGAGGTAGGGTTCGACCGCACGGGATTTTCACCTTTTTCACCTTTCGAACTCCTGTATGGCTGGCAAGTAAGAGGACTCCTGTCTGAATTGAGAGAGACTTGTGGGAAGATGCAAACATACAGGACGACGAACGCACGACATTTCAGTACTGCCTGGCAAGTAAGAGGACCCATGTCTGAATTGAGGGAGAGAGAGAGACTTGTGGAAGATGCAAACATACAGGACGATGAACGCACGACATTTCAGTACATCTTGGATCTCAATGAATCATTAAGTTGCAGGAGTGGTGATTGTCTGTTTGTATTTTGTGGAAGTGTTAGCTGTTAGGTTTGTTTGAATGCCGGTGTTTTCGTGAGTTGTGGTTGTGCGTTACTGTGATGGGGGACGTGAGTATGAATTATGGATTAGTTACTGCTTGTGCTACTTACATATTATGCCACATGGGACTTGTATTGGCTGGCCTTTAGAATGTCCCTCTATTTTGATAATATATTCATCTACAGCAGAACGTGGGATCAACATCTAGCTGCTATCACAGAAGTCATCCAACGATTGGCCAAGAATAACTTCGACTGTAAAACCATCCAAGTGCAGGTTTGGTTTCTCCTTTATAAATTACTTGGGATTTTATGTCAACGGTGAGTGCCTGAAACCCTACTATAACAAGACCTTGCCTTGCTAGAAGTGCCTGTTCCCACATCTTAGGAATGGTCTCATTTTATAGGAGATTTATTCCCAATGTATCTGATTTAACAGGCCCCATCTCCGATCTACTTTAAAAGCCGTAAGAGAAAAACGTCGTTTGAGTCTTTCTGAATTTAACAGGGAAAAGTTTAACTCTCTCAAACTCATTTTTGACCAGGGATCCTGTACTCAAGCTGTCGGATGTGTATCTTCCTCCGTCTTACGTACCGATGCATCCAGTTGTGGCCTCGGTGCTGTCCTACTACAATATGTGAACAGTGTACCATTTCTTGTTGCATACGCCAGCCGCAAGTTGTTGGAGAGAGAAGTACTCCACCATTGAAAGAGAGTGCCTTACCATCGTGTTTGGTGTACAACGGTTCCAGTATTACCTTATGGCTAAAGAGTTGTGTATGGCTAAAGAGTTTCTGCTAGAGGTAGATCACAAACCTCTCACATATCTTAATAAGCCAAAGGTCACTAACAGGTGCATTGTTCGGTGGTCTCTGTCTCCAGTCATTCATATTCCATATCATTCACATTGGCAGCAGGGATAACATTAGTGCTGATCTGTTGAGCCGTAGCACGTAGGGACTATGAAATGAATCTGTATTTGTATCTATCCTTTGGTTAGATAATTGTTAGGGGGATCCGTGTGAAGGAATAATTAGCGTCTTCCTCGTCGGCCTGTTATGTCCTCTTTATCTTTGTATATTTGTGTATGCGTGTAGTTCTTTGTTACTGTATGTGTGCATTTTTATAAGTTTGGATGTTGCGTTGCGTTTGTGAGTGTTGGTTTACGATGAAGGGGATATAATTATTGGAGTCACTGTGAATGCCTGTTTTCGTGAGTTGTGGTTCTTCTTCCACCGAAATCCGCCAATCCTAAAAGTCTTATACCTGCCTCCCTCTGTAATCATTTACATACTGCTACTACTACTACTAGGGGCCTGTGGATCTCTTATGTCTGGTCAAAAGATGTGGTAAAAGAGAACAATCTGAGACGTTGACACATAGTAAGCACCAACACACGTCAGGCAATGACAAAACGAAGAAGGCGATGTTTAACACGAAGGTAAGATACGATGAAAGAAAGAAGCAATGAAAGAGTTAATAAGTGGTAGCCGGAAAGGGAAGCTGATATCAATCGCGATGAAGGAAAGGAGGGATCACCCACCCCTTACCAGCTCCTCTTCCCCCCCCCCAACCTCGAAAATACCTACGCCAAGTGACATTGGTAAACAAAAGGTGTTCTGCTTCTAATCCGAAAACCAATCCAACTTTTTCTCCCACTAGTCATGCACGCGCGCGCGCGCGCACACGCACAGTAAGGAGACCATCTTTGCGCGCGCGCGCACACACGCACGCACAGTAAAGAGACAATTATGACCTGAGAGACGGCGAGCGAGATAAGGGATTCCAGCCAAGTAGAATTGAAAGACTCGATCGTCTTACCTTGGTGGAAAAAGAGTTGTGTAGGGCACTGTAGGGGATTGAGGCCGCTGGTCGATGAGTCTTTGTCTCCTGAAGGCGCTGAGTCGTCAGTTTTACCATAATGCACCTTGAAACACCATCTCCTCCTCCTCCTCATCCTTATCGTTTCTTTCCTCCAGTCTCTTGTTTGTGCTTATCTTTTTTTTTTTTTTCTCTCCCGGGTGTCCCTTATTAGGAAAACAATGGACCAACCTTGTATCCATAAATAGCTCTCCTTTATTTATATACGAGGTTAATTGGTGTGTAGACTCTTCAGTTTAAATTTATTTATTCTTTCTTTTTCTTCATCCTCCTCTATCTTCTTTCAGCTGCTTTCTCATCCTCCTCTCCGTGTTCTTAATCCTGCTCCTTGTCCTGTTCCCTCATCTTCATCATGGCAACTATTTCCTCCTCCTTTTCTTCTGACTTTCTCACTTCCTTTTACACTTATCCTCCTCCTCTTTATTCTTCACATTCTCTTACCCCTCGCCCTCTTCCCTCACTTGTATAACGTAACCATTTCCTCCTTCTTATCCTCTTCCGCCTCTTAAGTTCTTCACTTCCTTTCTCTTCCTGCTTCTCTTCACCAACGCTCCCTCCTCCACAGCACAACACTAAGGAAACACACTCCTTTCTTTTTCTTTTCTCGCTCACTTCATCAGTCTCTCCTTCTTCCGTTTTCCTCAGAGCATCGAACTCCTTCTGCAGCCTTGACCTTGAGATCCCAGAGGTCCTTATCGGTAAACTATTCGTCCTCTCGCCCGGATTGTTTTTAAAGGCCACAGAAATTTCTACTCTCGTTCTTATTCCTGGTGATTAGAAATATAGAAAAATACCGTTTACCTAATGAATCTGGGTCTTGTTTTTTTTTTTTTTTTTTTCATTAAGGGTTTTTTTTTTTTATTAAGAGGGGGAAACAGGCAGAGTATAACATAAAAGGCCTGTTTAGTTGCCTGTCTAGTTTTACCTGAGTTTTGATCCGCTGAAGTTATTAAATTCTGGAGCTGATTTCTTTAAACTAGCCTGTCAGTTGTTCCACTTAGTGATTACTTTTTTTTTTTACGAAACCGTTTCCAGGTATTATAATTGTGCCTTACAGTGGACCTTTATCAGAAGTTCCCAAGAGGCCACCAAGATTCTGCAGGTTATGCTATCATTGTAATCACGGGAGCGCCCTTGAAATCATAAATGTATTCTGAATAGTGATAGAAAAAGGAAATATAGGAAATGTACAATGAAAAATATATGTAAAAGGCGGAGGCGGGATGGGACGGGGGGGGGAGGGGATGTGGGGCGTAGCGGTGATGTTGAAAAGGCCAAGGTGACTAAGGAAGGTGATCAGAACGAATGGTGCACAAAGCCTCGGAGTCTCACTAAAGTCGGTGTTAAATTCGAGTCATTTCCTCGCCATTACGGAGTCGATCGGCAGAGATGGCGAACAAATTTACCAACCAATAGGGTATGATTCTCTCTCTCTCTCTCTCTCTCTCTCTCTCTCTCTCTCTCTCTCTCTCTCTCTCTCTTCTCTCTTCTCTCTCTCTAACAAAATTCCAGATTCCTTCAAAATAGTGACGATGCATTCCCAGATTCTCTCATTCCAGAATGGCACGCAAGATTGGCACTTGTCTCCACCGCAAACAGAGGCATCCGAAGTTGGCACTGTCCCTCTGCTGTAAAAAACCCTCAAGCACTGCGCCTCTACCACAAATAAGACCAGATTCCCTCAATACTGTGACACCACAAACAAGACGCGAGATTCTTTTAACCCCCTTCAGTAATGGAACATAATTTTACCATGAGTTTGGGTGGGATTAGACGATTTTATCTACACTACGGGGGATCTATGCAAGTTAAGACTAATGGCCAGAGTCTTCAGTATTTTAATCACGATATAAATTTCTGAAACTGTATAAAATCACAAAGTAAGCAGAATATATTATGGAAACGTGTCATGGTACTGTAGAGGTTAATTGTAAGTGCCACGCGAGACTGACACTGCACCCTAAATCACAAGCAAGACTCGATGCTGTCAATATTATGGCACGCAAAGAATGGCACTCCACCTCCACATTATACCACGAAAAGATCCTCTCAAGTCAATCCCTACAGCAGCACGGAAGCTTGGCACTACACCCATCATAAACAAGACACTCACTGCCACATTCGTATACATTTATTTCCGGGTTCAGTTCCGGTATTAATTATGAAGCTGACACGGATAGCAGGATTCTGTTGCGCCCATCAGCACTCCCGGAGGCGGAATAGAATAACTATATATATTTTATGGTACGGTGTGGTATATATGCTTTTTTGGGATGTATGTTCTATCATTATCACTCTCTCTCTCTCTCTCTCTCTCTCTCTCTCTCATCGATTAATAAATATGAAGTGCTAATCAGGGCATCCTCAAAATACCACTCCATTATTTTAAATTAATCCTCTTCCCTTTTCTAAATCCCTTCCAATCCTACCCCTTCTCCCCCATTCCACCACCCCCACCACCACCACCACCTCATTATCACCTGTGCAAACTTAGATCGTCACTACTCACTATTCTTCTACTCTCTCTCCTCTTCTCCCTTCTTCCTGTTTTCTTCCTTTCATTATTCTCTCCTTCCTGCTCTCACTCACTTTTATTCTTATCTTCCTTTCCCGTCTTTTCTTCGTCTCTCCTCTTTGTTTCCTCCTTCCTTCCTTCCTTTCTTCCTTCCTTCTCTCCTTTCATTCCCCTCTTCCTTTATTCCTCTTTCCTCTGCTAAGACTCGCATTTCCGTAGCCAAAAGAAGGATTGCCATCTTAAGTGACTCTCTCTCTCTCTCTCTCTCTCTCTCTCTCTCTCTCTCTCTCTAGGTAAGGAAAAAGGAGGAGGAGAAATGAAAGGAAGAAATAAAGAAGAGGACAAATGGATATATCGCAGCAAATAAAGAAAAGAAAAAAATCAGGATGAAAAAAGAAAAAATGAAAAAAAATCAGAAAAACATCAAAGAAACCAAAAAAAAAATTAACGAAAGAACGAAACCAAAAGAAACGATATAAAATAGAGTAAAGGAAAGGGAAAAAAGGGAGGAGGAGATTTCCGGGTTATCGGTCTTCTCAGGGGCGTCAGAAGGCAGGCCAATTAGTGCCACCAGTGTGAAAGGTTTATGAGCAAAAGTGGCACGTGGGAGTGGTTGTGGGGAGTCCTACGCG
The DNA here is from genome assembly GCF_017591435.1 of Portunus trituberculatus. Lineage (NCBI taxonomy): Eukaryota > Metazoa > Arthropoda > Malacostraca > Decapoda > Portunidae > Portunus > Portunus trituberculatus. The sequence goes on from NC_059294.1 coordinate 9,626,333, forward strand.
AGTCCTTCTGTGTGTGTGTGAGAGAGAGAGAGAGACACCCACCAGTTTGACCTCCAACACTAACACGAAAATTCGGAAAACACTCCAAGGATTTCCGTCTCTTCCTATTCACAGAGGGGGAGAGAGAGAGAGAGAGAGAGCTGAGGCTGAAAGGCGAGATAAGGTGCACCCTTCCCAATTCTGCTGCTGACGGCTTGTGGATCTCTCTCTCTCTCTCTCTCTCTCTCTCTCTCTCTCTCTCTCTCTCAGAGAGAAAGAGAGACTCGAACCGATAGAAAACCCAAAAATATCGTCGAATCGAGGCATAATATTTGTTTATTCGACGTGTGTGTGTGTGTGTGTGTGTGTGTGTGTGTTATTCCCAGCCAGAAGCCTCCATCGCAAAACATATTCAATGGAGGATGGAGAGGAAAGAGGAGTGTGTGCAGTAAACTAGGAAGTGAAGTGAAGAGAGGTAAAGGGAGAGATGACTTATGCATATATGGAAAAGTAAAAAATTGTGTATGTATGAGGGAGTTTTTTTTTTTATGACAAATAAGGTGAGAAAAAGATATGAGAACAGGAAAACAGGAGGAGATATACAAACAAAATTACGTGTGTGTGTGTGTGTGTGTGTGTGTGTGTGTGTGTGTGTGTCCGATTGCCCAGGTGTGTGGAGGGCAGCGTCGGAACAAGTGAGTGGTAATTGAGGTGTTTCAAGAGGGCGGGGACAGGTAGGAGAAACTTACCTGTCTCTTGCACCTGCCAATCACGCCCACCTGCTTGACCTGTTCCCAGCCTGCACCATCTCTGACTCTCTCTCTCTCTCTCTCTCTCTCTCTCTCTCTCTCTCTCTCTCTCTCTCTCTCTCTCTCTCTCTCTCTCTCTCTCTCTCTCTCTCTCTCTCTCTCTCTCTCTCACTTCACACTCTTATCATCCTCAGGAACCACCGGAGTGAGTGAGCCAATTACCGCTAGAGGGCCTTGGTTCACTGGGAGAGGTTAGTCGGTTCGTCCGGTTCGCCCTCTCATGCCTCTGTGCCGCGATCCAAGATGACCCTTCCCTGGAGGAGGAGGAAGAGGAGGAGAATGGGGGGTCATGTTGAGTGTGAGGCGATTTTGAGGACAAGGAAAGTGAATTGAGGAGGTGAAGGAGGAGGAGGAGGAGGAGGAGGAGGAGGAGCAGAAGAAGGAAGAGCAGGAGTAGGTTGAGGAGAGGAGGAAAGAGGTGAACGTTCGAGGTAAGAGGGAGGAAAGGTATGAGGGTAATAAGGATATTTGTGTGTGTCGCGCATGACTCGCGGCACACACGGCGAATATACTACACACACTATGCAAAGCCTGGTAATTACCGCGGCGTTTGGTCCTCTGCTGCCTCCACGCCTCCGCCCTGCGTGCGAGGCGTTAAGTATATTAGCTTAAAGGGAGGGAAACTATGGTGGTAAAGGAGGGAATGGCTTGATTTCCCTTTTCAAGACACTGTTCTAACTTGCTTTTCCTTATCAAGGGATTGCTAACTTAATCAACTTGCATAGTAGTGTGTTGTTAGAGTAGGCCTGTGTGTGTGTGTGTGTGTGTGTGTGTGTGTGTGTGTGTGTGTGTGTGTGTTCACGAAGGAAAAACAGGCAGGAGAACCCGACTAGTCATTTGTGTGGCCTTGAAAAATTGTCCTGATGAGAGAGACCAAAGCTCTTCAGAATACAGGGTCTGTATATGACATCCAGGAAGTTGATCCTGCTTCTAGGGACGCTTCTGCAGCAGACAACCGTGAGTGGAGGAGACGCAAAGCCCGAGGTAAGAGCAGGCTGATCGATGCCGCGGAGATATGCTAGGAATGGGCTGAGTGTTCGCTTTGAGGCTTGTTCGAGGAAGCGCCACAGGAGAGGAGGCAGCAAGTGGGGAGATGCAACGTCGATTTCGCTTTGTGCTTTAATGCTGATTGAGATAACACTGATTTGATTGTGCTTATTTGTGTGTCTTCCTCGTGCTTAATCTCGTTTTGCTTACTGGTTGGAATTTACGTATCTAAACACACACACACACACACACACACACACACACACACACACACACACACACACACACACGCCTACTCCAACAACACACGCCACACGTCGCCTCACTAATAGTACTTGTCGACCCGGATGACCCAGTTTCCCGAATTTTACTCATTTACATATCCACCCTCCCCTCTCTCTCTCTCTCTCTCTCTCTCTCTCTCTCTCTCTCTCTCTCTCTCTCTCTCTCTCTCTCTCTCTCTCTCTCCGTAGTAATCCAGTAGAGAAATGGAAGAAGAGATGAGAGGTTAATGGGTGAGATTTGGAAGTGGAGAGAGTATAGGAGTGGATAAGAAGTGAGTGTGGACTATTTGTGGAAGACGATACAGCGATAGGTGAAAGGTGGATGTGTGTGTGAGAGAAAGAGAGAGAGAGAGAGAGACTGCAGTGATGTTTATATGCATGCGTGTGGAGTATAAACGAGATAAAACCGTCAACATAAGGGTGACCGAAATGAAAGTGTTATGAGCAGGGTGAGTTTAATATGACATGGTAGGAGGTGGCAGGGAATGGCAGGGGAATGGTGGAGGGTGACAAGGTGATAGGGATGGTAGAAGAATGGTAGATAGAGGATGACAAGGGAATGAAAGGGAGGCGACAGAGGATGGTAGGGAAAGGTAAAGATATAAAAAGGAATGACAGAGGATGGTAGGAGACGGCACAGGATGGGATGAGAGGAAGACAATTTGCATGGGATAAGGTATTCACACACACACACACACACACACACACACACACACACACACACACACACACACACACACACAAACTTGTAACGACTAAGAAATATCTGAGTTTGCTGTGTGCGTGCGTGTGTTTGTGCTTGCATAACTGCGTGTGTGTATATATGCAGCTGGAGATGGAATAAAAACACGCTGGAATACGCGCTGCTCGTGAATACCGGACACAAAAAGAAGGTCGTTCCACACACAAGACATGCTGCAAACTCCACGGTTTTACTATGCAAGAATTTCACTGCATTCCAACCTCACCACCACCACCACCACCACCACAACCACTGCCTCTACTATAACTTCTTACAATTTCTTATCTTCTTCTTCCACTCCACTCTACCTTCTGTATCTACTCCCATTACCCATAGTTTATCTCCTTCTGCATATCCATTTCTATAGATTTTTTTTCGTTTTTCTCCTTTTCCTCCTCCTCCTCATCCACTTTCCTCCTTCTCCCATCCCTTCTTTTCCCTATTTCCGCTCCTTCTCTTCTGTTTCTCTCCTTTCTCTTCCTCCACCTACTTTTCCAACGAACCCCTTCCCTCGTATATTCCTATTCCAACTAAACCATATAACCTTTCTCCTTCCTCCTCCTCCTCCTCCTCCTTGCCTTATGTACACATTACTTTTCCATCTGAGCATCGTACCTTTTATCCTCCTCCTCCTCCTCCTCCTCCTCCGCCAACACTTCAAGAGAACCAAAGTGCTGCAGGAGGAGAGCCGTTGACCGCACCTCTTCACCCCAAGCACAACAATCGTCAGTAGAGGAAGAGTTACATCACCATACAGCGGAACACTACACTCCTGACGGTGGCGGCGGTGGTGGTGGTGGCAGTTGGTAGTGGTGGTGGTGGTGGTGAATGGGTAGAATTTATGGTGTTATCTATTGGGTTGGTTCTAGTGGTGATGCTATTAGGAGGAGGAAGGGTAACGATTGTACGTATGCATATGTAGTTGTATGTTAGGGTGTGCGCTAGTGGTATTTGTATTGGTGGTTGTAGGTGGTGGTGGTGATAGGGGAGGCTAGTGGTGACCTGTATAGCAGTGGTTGTAGACTGGTAGCGACAGATGGAGCAGTGAAAGGTAAAGGTTAGGAGTGTAGGGAGTGTTATGAGACAGGCAGTGTTTTGGAAATGGAAGATTGAAAACTGACAAACAAGCATGAGACAATAACAAGTGAGAGAAAACGAACAAAAAAAAAATGTTGACGGGACAGAGAGAGAGAGAGAGAGAGAGAGAGAGAGAGAGAGTATTGCTAAGAGGTCAGCTTCACTCTTTTCAATACGGTCATTGCACAACTATCTTTTCTCTCCTCTTCCTCCTCCTCTTCCTTCATTTCTTCAATTTCCTTTTTTGCTTCTTCTTTTCTTCCTCTTCTCCTTCCTCTTCCCCCTCCTCCTCATTTCCTCGTCCCTTCGTATCTCATGACAACGGGAGGAAAAATACCGCTGCTAAGTTTTTCAAAAAACATTCGATAGAGTCTGCCTGGTTCTCTCTCTCTCTCTCTCTCTCTCTCTCTCTCTCTCTCTCTCTCTCTCTCTCTCTCTCTCTCTCTCTCTCTCTCTCTCTCTCTCTCTCTCTGTATATTTGATAAGCTGTCCTGAAGTTTCCTCGTCTCGAAAACTTGCCAGCATTATTAATTTTAAAGATGTGTGTAGGAAATGAATAACAAGGTTTGCATATTACCTTCGTGTGAATAGACATTTCTTCTTGTCTCATTATTCATCACTAGTGTTCAATCAGTTTATCTCTTATTTGGGGGGTTTGTTTTAGGCGTCAGATAAAGGAAGCATACATACATACATACATACATAAGGTACACACATTAATGGTTCAAAGGAGTACTCGATTTTTATTCTTACTTATTCCCCATATCAAGAAAAGGAGACAAAACTTACTTATCCTCCACATTTCTATCTTCCCCATCATCTCATCCTCTCTATACACACCTTACTTCCCATCCTTCCTACCTTCTTTCTCTATCCATCCTTCAAATTCTCCCTTCAAATCTTCACTTCCGTTTCTCAAGAAGGCGGCAAAAAGAAAGACGGAATAGATAGGAAAAAATTCTCTTCCATCATGACCTCCTACACTGAACAGCTGACTCTTTCTATGATCGCCCTGACCTGACCTGACCCAATCCCCCGCCGCCACGTGCTTTCCGCGGCAGCTGCTTTCCGCCACAATCAGTACATCCGTGCCTGTGTGTGTGTGTGTGTGTGTGTGTGTGTGTGTGTGTGTGTGTGTGTGTGTGTGTGTGTGTGTGTGTTCGTCTGCGAGACCCAGCACACAATTTCCGCTTCCGTCACGTAAACTGGAGGGTTGGGGGAAGAGGAGAAGGAGAAGGAGGAGGAGGAGGAGGAGGAGGAGGAGGAGGAGGAGGAGAAGGAGAAGGAGGAAGAGGACTATAGGTTTCTTTCCCAGTCCCAAGGTTGGCATTACTGGTTGTCAAGTCTTCTCTTCCTCCTTCCTTTCCTCCTCCTCCTCCTCCTCCTCTTCTTTGTCTTTCATTCCTGTCACTCTTTAAATGAACAAAAACAAACAGTAAACGTCCTTAACTCATGCGTATAACACACACACACACACACACACACACACACACACACACACACACACACACACACACACACGCCCGGTAGCTCAGTGGTTAGAGGGCTGGCTTCACAAGCCAGAGGACCGGGATTCGATTCCCCGGCCGGGTGGAGATATTTGGGTGTGTCTCCTTTCACGTGTAGCCCCTGTTCACCTAGCAGTGAGTAGGTACGGGATGTAAATCGAGGAGTTGTGACCTTGTTGTCCCGGTGTGTGTTGTGTGTCTGGTCTCAGGCTTATCCGAAGATCGGAAATAATGAGCTCTGAGCTCGTTCCATAGGGTAACGTCTGGCTGTCTCTTCAGAGATTGCAGCAGATCAAACAGTGAAACACACACACACACACACACACACACACACACACACATTACTTCTTTCCATCTATGTATGTGAATGTGTAAGTGTGTTCCATCATACCCACTTGCTTCCCAATTGTACCTCCGCTCTGTGTCCCTCCTTGAGACCGACAGGGGGAGAATGTCACTGCTTCTAATCGCGTCTTGGGTGCTGGAGTGGCCTGGCGGGAAGGGCTGAGGCTGCGTTGCTTGGTGAAGGAGTAATACTGAGGCAGGCAGTGTGTGAGTGGCAAGATGACGCCCGCTAGATGGGAACGTCAGCTTGGGGGAACTTATACCCTGCACAGAGAGAGAGAGAGAGAGAGAGAGAGAGAGAGAGAGAGAGAGAGAGAGAGAGAGAGAGAGAGAGAGAGAGAGAGAGAGAGAGAGAGAGAGAGAGAGAGAGAGAGAGAGAGAGAGAGAGAGAGAGAGAGAGAGAGAGAATATTTCCTCCATTTCTTTCTTAGTTCTCCCCTTCCTCTCTCCTCCACTTCTATGTTTATGATTCAAAACTTAACCTCTTAATTTATCGCCAACTCACCACCTTGCCTCACCATGCCTCACGCCACGCCGCCACGCCCTCCACAACCTCTCAGCACTGTGGAGGCGTCAGAAAGAGAATCAAGAGTACCCTGTTACCCTCCTCCTTGCTCTCGTCCTTCTATATCTACTCCAGCCTTCGCCTTTATTATTTTGCATCTCTTTAGTCTGGACAGTGAAGCTTATCATAAGGACTCCTATGAATTGATGTTGTTTGTTCTTCCTTTGTGTTCCCAAGCGAATAACTTTCTCTCCTTTCCCTAAACATTAAAAGTTAATTATTTTATAGAATGTGCGTAATTAGTAAATTCTCATTCGTATTGTAAGTTCATTTGTTAAAATCTATGGGAATTACATTGAAATTAATTAATAAAGATAATAGTTCACAATATTCTATTTACCTATCTTGCTTTAAACTTATGATGAATACGTGTACTGCACCTAATTTACTCTCTTTTTTAGTATTTGCGTTCTTTTATCCCTCCTTTAAACTCCAGCGAGACAGACAGAACAATCAGGGCAAACAAGTGATGTGTCCATTATGTGCCTCATTATCCATCCACCTCTGAGAGCAGTAAGTTGTTCTGGCTCGGCTGAATGAGACGTGAGACTGTCTTCCCTGCCCTGCCCTGATGCGTGCCCCTCTGTGCCCTCTGCTCCCGTCAAGTGCCGCAGAACAAGAGCACACGCCCTACTTATAAGGCCTGCAGGTGCCAGGTTGGCCTACACAGGTAAACAAACATGTGGGCAGGCACGTCCCCCTTGTTTATGTTCCAAGCAATTTACAAACAATGGCTCGGTACGATTTTCGAGTGTTGTTTGTTGGCAAAATTAAGAGTTGAAGGATGAGGTCTAGTATCTCCATTAAGGCTTGCATATAATTCTGAATTGTGTGTGTGTGTGTGTGTGTGTGTGTGTGTGTGTGTGTGTGTGTGTGTGTGTGTGTGTGTGTGTGTTTTCCTCCGTGTAGTTGATACTCTCGTTAGTTTAGTATTACATCCATGAGAGAAAACAAATGCGAGGATGAAAAGAACAAAAAAATATCGAACGAACATAACAAAATTCGAGTTATTATTGATAGAAACTCTACTGAAAAATACAAGAATATATGCAAAATAAAAAATATGAAAATACAAAGGATTGCTCAGCACATGAGCTAAAAGAACAAATAACGAGACATATCGAGAGGAAAAGAACATGTATTGGAAATAAATGAAAATTTCTTCACACACACACACACACACACACACAAGGAAAAAAGTAAGAAATGGAACACAGAAAATAATGCAATGAGAGAGAGAGAGAGAGAGAGAGAGAGAGAGAGAGAGAGAGAGAGAGAGAGAGAGAGAGAGAGAGAGAGAGATTAACAGATAGATACAGATCCTCTAAACGGCCCCTCCTCCATGCCTTCCCACCCCCCACACAGAATACCAGGGACAGACTGCAGGCGATACCAAGACAATAGGAAGCGAGAGCGTGCCATTTGCATAAATTAATTACGACCGAAGCCTTTAATAAAGCCCGGCGTGATGCGGACGATCCCGATAACAGAGAGAGAGAGAGAGAGAGAGAGAGAGAGAGAGAGAGAGAGAGAGAAAATACAAAGAAAAAAAAATACACATACAAAGAAAAAAATACACATTCATTTCTCTCCATCACCCACCACCACCACCACCACCACATTTCATCACAGCAGGTTAATGGTTCGCTAATTTCTCTTCCATATCCGGCCAATTAGCGCCCCTGGAAGCCGGCCGTCAAACGCGCTAATAGGGATCGTTATGCGCTCATTTCCAGGCGCTAATCACCCTATTTCCTTAGCGCTGTGTGAAGTGCGTGGCGATTGAAGACAGGAAAGGGAAACGGTGACCTGTGCATGAGTGACTGGATGAGTGGATGGACTGTGAGTGGATGGACGGTGATGTAGAGTGCATGGATGGATAGAAAGGTGGAGTGGTGGAGGCAGACCTGGGCATGGATTGAGTGGATGGGTGAGTGAGTAGGTGCTAGAATGGATGGACAGGTAAAAAGATAATATATAGGTAGAGATGGGAGTTAAAATATAAATAGGTGAGTGGATGGATGGAGTATATAGGCAGGTAAGTAGGTAGATACATACACACAAACACTCGCACATACATACATACATAGATACACCTGCCTCGAGACACAAAACAAAGGGATTATTTTCATATTTTCTATACTACAACACTATTTTTTTTAAGAGATTTTATTCAAACTATTCCTTAATGAAAACTCTAAGTATTAATGTGGGGAAATCTTTAGAGAGCAATGAATAAGTTGATAGAAGCAAGTGGTTCGAATTTCACGGGAATCTGAAGAAGAAGAAGAAGAAAAAGAAGAGGAAAAGGAGGAAGAGGAGGAGGAGATCGAGGAGGAGGAAGGAAAGAAAAATGGGAAAAAAGGTAAAGGAAGAAAGACACTAAGAGGAAGGAAAGTGACATGGGAAGAGGATAAGTAAAGGATGTGAGGAATAAGGAAAAGGGGGAGGGCAGGAAGGATGAGGTGTATGGGTGTGAGGGAGGAGGAGGAGGAGGAGGAGGAGGAGGAGGAAACGAAACTGTATGACCTCGTGGCTTAATCTGCAGGTCGTAATGGAGAGGGACAAATGAGGCTTCCGTGGTGGTGGTGGTGGTGGTGCTGTGTTTCCCCCGTGTGTGTGTGTGTGTGTGTGTGTGTGTGTGTGTGTGTGTGTGTGTGTGTGTGTGTGTGTGTGTGTGTGTGTGTGTGTGTGTGTGTGTGTGTGTGTGTGTGTGTGTGTGTGTGTGTGAGAGAGAGAGAGAGAGAGAGGTTGATTTTTTTTTATATTGCAAATGGTGGTGGTGATAATACAATTGTAGTAGTAGTAGTAGTAGTAGTAGTAGTAGTAGTAGTAGTAGTAGTAGTAGTAGTAGTAGTAGTAGTAGTAGTAGTAGTCGTAGTAGTAGTAACAGCTGCAATTTAGTTATTATCGCCTTTATTAGGTATTAATTAACTTTATGAATAATTTTTCATAAACACGTATTGATATTTTTGAGAGAGAGAGAGAGAGAGAGAGAGAGAGAGAGAGAGAGAGAGAGCACATACGAAAGACGAGTGACAGGAGGCCTTGCGACCTATGACGAGGTCACTCGTTTACTATACTACATCTACAGAAGCTACATACTTAGTAGGAGGTAAGGATAGAACAGATGATGCAGCAGGAGGAAGAGGAGGAAGAGGAGGAGGAGGAGGAGGAGGAGGAGGAGGAGGAGGAGGAGGAGGAGGAGGAGGAGGAAGAGGAGGAGGAGGAGGAGGAGGAGGGAGTCAGGTGGAGTTAGACAGTGATCATATACCAAGGGCGACTCAATTGTACATGTCAGGAAGTAAGCCACGTAGCGCCGCCTGTGCCCCCAACGCCCCAACCCTCCTTCCCCCGCAGAGGACCCGGTAACCCAGGGCACTCCAGGACCTCACGCCGCCACGCCATCGCAGGAAGCCCCCTCTTCCTGCGACTGTGGGATGATGCAGGAACAAATATGGTCAGGCACTCGGTCACTCAGTCAGGCGAGAACGAGTAACCTCTTCTCATAGAAATACAAAGAAAGATGCAGTTACTATTTAAACATTAAGCCTATACGTGGCGGTCCCTTTGTATTTACCTATCTTGACTTTATCTATTTTAAACCTCAATCTATTTTAAATCTATTCAATCAATTTCAAACTTATTTCAACCCTCAATCTATTTAAAACCTATTTTAAACCTCAATCTACTTTAACCTCAATTCATTTTAAACCTCAATACCGATTATTTAGTCTGTTGCCTTCATCTTCATTTCTAGAACTCGTTTTTTTTTTTTTTTTCTATCCACATATTGTCACAACCATGAGCACTTTGGGGTTCGAGGGGTCTCCAAGCGCATGTGTTCGAATCCTGTCCACGGTCCGAGTGTAGGTTGGGCTTCCTCACTCGGGGCAACGGTTTCCTAACGGGTGGGCTTTGAGATAGGAGGTAACCCAAAAAGTATCCCCTTTAGCCCATAAATTCCCGTGAAAAGCCCACATTGTATAAAAAAAAAATCTATGTATTTTAAACTCCTTTTGAACTTGCGCTAACTGTCTGATTACTAAGTCTATTCCGTTCATGTACAACTTTCTATTATAACTGATTTCTTCCTCTCTCTGATTTGAGTAAGTCTATCAAGCTAGTACCCATTATTTTTTAATACTGATTTTGAACCCGTTATTTCTTACCTAATATAAAGTTTGATTTCATCCTAATATAAAGTTATATTTCATCGCATCCTGATTACTGACCCCGAGAATTTATGTACGTCATTCTTACTTTTTCTCTCACTGCCATGGCCTGTAATTTGCTGTGGATCTTCAACTATCATCACATCAGCATGAAAGTTCGAGGGAAGCACTAAGCCCCATGTAAGGAAGTGCATTGTCTTACTCGCTTATTGCCTGTGATTGTGTTAAATAATGTTTCTTTTCTTCTGTCTCTCCAGGGACACTCATTTGGTGGTGTTAAGTTACTCTTTAAGAGATCCGTCAGCACCATCTGTTTCTTTTTTCTTTAAATTTTTGTCAGTGTAACCGCTATAGCAACAAGAGACTGTTGTGTGGAGATCCAGCTCAGTGAGGGTGAGTAATGACAAGGCCACTTTAGAGATATGAGTATGGAACAGCATCATCATCAATCTATCAGCACCATCTGTTTCTTTTTCTTTAACTTTTGTCAGTGTAACAATTATAGCAACTAGAGACTGTGTGTTGTGTGATGTAGCTCAGTGAGGGGAATAATGACAAGGACACTGGGAACATTAGTAAAGAACAGTATCATCATCACCGTTATTACCTTCACCATTATTATCATTATCATCAGTGTCATCAGTGGTAAGAACAATACGCCAGTTTGGTCAAGCATATTTCTGTTGATGGCCACTGTTCTCATGGTTTATCAGTTTGTCTATCTTCTGTTTGCGTATCTATAGACCCATACACTCCTGGTACGACTCAGTTTGGTTAATTCCTCAAAACACATAAGGTCTGAATGAACGAAATATTTAGTCTTATTTAGTATCTTGGTGGTGGTGATGGTGATACTATTGTTCGTACTAATACTTTTACTCTTGTACGATGACATTTTTCTGTTACAACTAGCACAACAACAACAACAACAACAACAACAACAACAACAACAACAACAACAAAAACTTCAGCAATAACAAATCAAATCATTCACCACTACCACAACCACCACCACTACCACAAGCACGAATATCAAAGGCACCAAAACCAAACCCATCAAGTCAAGTGCCGTGCTGCGTGACCGGTGGCAGCAGGAGACACGAGGGAGATGAGAGAAACAAACACCAGAAACAACCAGGAAGCTTTCTCTGTTTACGTCTGGCCCGCTTCCCCCCGTTCCCTGCGTCTCTCCCGTCTCTGGTCCCTCGTGTCTCGTCTCCCTGCATTTCCTTCCCTCCCTCGTTCCCGCCGCGACCTCAGCATCTATTAGCGGTCCCTGTGTCACCCCGGCCGGCACTTTGTCTTGCTCCTGCTTCGTTCTGAGGTAGTTACGACGCGCCACTCTTCCTCCTTAGCTCCTACTTACTCCTCGTCTTCATCGTGCATCTTTCTCCCACATGTTTCTATCCTTCGTGTCCTCTTCTGCTACATGCGATACCTCACACGAAACCTCTCTCTCTCTCTCTCTCTCTCTCTCTCTCTCTCTCTCTCTCTCTCTCTCTCTCTCTCTTAGGGAAGTCTTGTAACGTCGTGTAGTATGTTTTCTTTTGTCACGCGTTGAAAAATGAAGTTGATATCATAGTCTTTCTTTCCCTTCACTTTCAATTTCACACTCATCTCCTTAATTCATTTCCTTCTTCCACTCACTACTCTCCGCGCCACATTGATCCCAAGGTCTTCTCGTCTTGCGTTGTTTCTCTGCAGTTTCCTCAATTTGTCATGTTCTCACGTTCTTGTGTTTCAACTGACTTTCGTTTCCTATTTACCTTCAATTTTCATCCATTTAAGAGAACATAACATTTTATATTCTCGTACACTCATGTTTATTTTCATTCCCCCACTAGCTATTTACGTGTAACCTTCATCCATTTATAAGAAAACAAGGAAATGCAAATAGCCTGATTACCGACACAATACCATTCACTTACTTCTCTGTTGCAGGACTAATGTCTTTCTTTTTTTATCCTTTGTCTTATCCTGTTAACTGACCCCGAGATTTTATTAATATTATTGTTGTAGGGACCGCCACGTGCAGCCTGATGGTTTCTTGCAACTTGCCTTATTTTACTACGTTCTCATGTTCTTCTTATCCTTTCTTTTCTTTCCTGGTTCTTGTTCTTCTTATTTTACTACGTTCTCATAGTATTATCTTTTTTTCTTTCCTTGTTCTTGTTCTCCTTGTTCGTATCAGTTACCAATTGGGTTGTCAGTTTTTGTAATGTTCAGTCAACAATAACATATATCTAATGCATCCTTTCCTTATCCCTTATTCCATGACCTTTACCACATCAAACCACTAACCACCCAACCTCCTTCACAAACAATCCCACAATACCAACAGCACCACCACCTCCCTGCGCGGCTCATTTTCCTCCGCTCCGTGACACCTGCCTGTTCATTTCACGTCAATAATACCTAGTGATTCTTCCTCCTTCCAGCAATTCCAGCGAGCTTCCGTAATCCCGCACGTCGCCGCTCAGTTCGCAGGATTGGCAGGCGGGCGTCGTGTCTTCCTGGAGGGGGCGAGTCTCAGCTAATACTTGGCAGGTGGACTGAAACATTGACTGCCACACCGACGTACGTAGTTCTTGATAAGCGTTCTTTGTCCATGTGGAAAAGGACAGAGAGGAGGAGGGGTGGTGCAGGAGAAGGTTACAGGGACAGAGAGAAAGATACAGATGAGAAGAAGAGGCGGAGGCTGCAATAAGGAAGAGTGCGAAGACAGGGATAGTGTGGGAGAGTGTAAGCGGTGAAAATAAAAGAAAATGATGGAAATGAAAACAGACTAGTGTGACATTCAGTGAAGCTTTGACACTTTAGTGGGGAGTAGGAATAATATAATGAGGAGAAAATTTTTGGTAGTAGTAAATGGGGAAGGAGGAAGAGAAGAAGGAGGAGAAAAACAACAACAACAACAACAACAATAAAAACAAAAAAGAGAAAAAAGATGTATTGACAACAACAAAAAAAATAGCAAGCAAGTAAGCAAATAAGAGTGGCAAAGGTAATGCAAGGGAAACAATTAAGGAGGGAGAGGGAGAGACAAGGAGGAGGTGGAGGAGGAGGAGGAGGAGGAGGAGGAGGAGGAGGAGGAGGAGGAGGAGGAGGAGGCTGCGAGTTGCTCATGGGGGGGAGTGGCAGAGTGGGAGTGAGGGGGGAGGATGGAGTGTCAAGAGGTTATGGGGAGTGGCGGGGGAATAGTGGGGTTGCCTAAACTATCATGGTGGGTGGTCACTATAAGAACTTATCAATGTGTGTGTGTGTGTGTGTGTGTGTGTGTGTGTGTGTGTGTGTGTGTGTGTGTGTGTGTGTGTGTGTGTGTGTGTGTGTGTGTGTGTGTAAACTTAAACATCCTACAATCCTTATGCAAAATCCTTTAAGAAAAATAAATAACAGAGAACACAGCACAGCACAACACAACACAACACATCAAAGAGTATGCAAAATAACAAAACAAACACATCACAATTCAAATTTAATCAGCTGTTAATATTCTTGAAGTCAACGTGAGGTGCAGCGTGGACGTGCAGGGGCGGTGGTCCGGGAGAGGAGGAAAGGGAGAGAAGGAGAGAGAGGGAGAGGGAGAGAGGGGAGAGGGGAGGGAGAGGAGAAGTTGCTGTATGGGACTGGCCTTCAACTTATTACACCTTCCTCCCCTCTCCTCTCTCCCTTTCTCTCAGCTTCTCTCTCTCTCTCTCTCTATCTTTCTCTCCCTCTGTCCCTCTGTCTCTCTCACTCCCCTCTCGCTCCTCCTCTTCCTTCTCCTGGTCTTCCCTCCCCTCCTCTTCCTCCCATCTCCGCTCTTTCCTAACTTCCTCCTATTTTCAGTTCCTGGTACGACACTCACGCCTTCCTCCTCTCTCGCGTCCCTCTACAGCGTCTCCTGCAGCGTGGTGACGAGGATGACATGTCGCGTTTCCAAGTTCCCCTCAGTGATTTACTACGCACGTTTCCTCGGCGTTTAAATTTTGACAATATTAGAGAAGTTTTCTGTTCAGTTCTTCGCTTTCTCTCTCTCTCTCTCTCTCTCTCTCTCTCTCTCTCTCTCTCTCTCTCTCTCTCTCTCTCTCTCTCTCTCTCTCTCTCTCTCTCTCTCTCTCTCTCTCTCTCTCGCTTTAAGAAGTTGAATATTATTTTTCATTGTTAAGTTCCAAGGGAAGTTTTTTTTTTTTTCTTTTTGTCAAAGTGAAGGAAAGTTTAGATGGTGTTATTTTTATTCATTATTTTCATTGTTTGATCGAAGTTGTTTGTTGCCATTTTTTCTTGGTGTGTGTGTGTGTGTGTGTGTGTGTGTGTGTGTGTGTGTGTGTGTGTGTGTGTGTGTGTGTGTGTGTGTGTGTGTGTGTGTGTGTGTTCTGTATTTTAAAGATAACGACATGACAGTCACCTCCAGGCCTGATTATCACCACCACCACTACCACCACCACTACCACTACTACCACCACCACTACCTACCACCCACCAACAATCACCACGACCTTCAGATTTACAGCACATCATTAGTCATCACCACTCGCAGCCTAGTCGTGTCCTACCACCACTCTCCTACAAACACACACACACACACACACACACACACACACACACACACACACACACACACACACACACACACACACACACACACACACACACACACACACACACACACACACACACTATACAGCTATTTACCGCAGTGTCTCCCATGACTTAACTAAACACTACGACAAGTTTCACAATAAGATAACTCTCAAATTCTATATACATACGTAAACTCGCTTGAATTGTCTAAGGTGATGTGGATTATTATTAAAATTCCGCACTGCAGTAGCTCCAGGGCGCGAGCGTGTGGGTGAGGGTGTGGGCTGGAGGGACGGGAAGAGATAGGAAGTTATGCTTTATTGGTGTTGTACTGCTACACGTGTCCTCTCCTCGATTTACTCTTACTTGAACGAAATATTGAGAGAGAGAGAGAGAGAGAGAGAGAGAGAGAGAGAGAGAGAGAGAGAGAGAGACTATACATGAAAACACAATTTAAATGCACACATGCAAACACCTACACACACACACACACACACACACACACACACACACACACACACACACACACACACACATACACGCAAACAAACAAAGACAACCACGACTGTGACATGACAATAACGTTGAGTGCCTACCCTTCCCTACCCTCTCCTCCCTGCCCCCCTCTTCGTGACCTTGCTAATGCCTACCCCTCCTTCCCTGCCTCCCTGCCTGCCTCCTTCCCTTCCTCCCTCCTTCACTCTCCCTCTCTTCCTCCACGCCTCATCCTGCTGATTCTTGCATCACTTTCACTGCTCGTCACGTGTTATCCTTTGCACTTCCCTCAGTCAACAATGCGATCACTTCTCGTTAAAAAGGGAAAAAATACAGAAAGAGAGATGGTTAGTTAAATATATAGGTAGATAAGTAGACAGATAGATAGATAGATAGTTTTATAGATAGATAGACAAACAGATAGGTACATAGATAGATAGATAGATAGGTAGGTAGGTAGGTAGATAGACAGGTAGGAAGAAAAAGTAAAGAAAATACGACGGGAGAGAAAGAAGGTAATATGTAAGCAGATAGATATATAGATAGGTAAATAGATAGATAGATAGATAGATAGATAAATAGATAAATAGATAAATTGATAGGAAGAAAGAGTAAAGAAAACAAAAAGCGGAAGAAAGAAGGTAATACAAGGACCAGAATGCACCGAGATCGTGAAGTTAATTAAGTAATTATTCACGCACTAAAAGTTTTGTTTTCTTACAATTAAAATTCGACCACAAGACAAACCTCAACGTGTTCACCGCCGTGATCGTGTTTTCTCCTTCGCGTCAAGATTTAGAGCACTGTTGTAACTGTCTGCATGGCCACACATTAGAAGAAAAAAAAAGATAGAGAATGCAGAGGAAGTTAACATTGAACCCATTTAAAAAGCCACAGAACAATCTCAGCATCTGGCGTTAGAAGTGTAAGATTTAAGAATAAGAACTTAATTATATGCAGAAATGTTTACCAATGAAAGACTAAATCTGAATCCACTCTCACCTGTTCTTAATTACTATTCAGGTGCTGACTAAGTGATCAAGATAGTAAAAGAGAGTAAAGCAAGAAAATAGATCAAAATATTGCTATCTTCCCTCTCAATACAAAGGAAAACGAGGTCTTTTAATTTTCAATACATATTTTCATGTATTTAGTGTTCAGGTGATTAAGATGAAAGTGCAAGAAGTGTTGAGAGAGAGAGAGAGAGAGAGAGAGAGAGAGAGAGAGAGAGAGAGAGAGAGAGAGAGAGAGAGAGAGAGAGACAGACAGACAGACAGACAGACAGACAGACAGACAGACAGACAGACAGACAGACAGACAGACAGACAGACGGACACACACACACACACACACACACACACACACACACACACACACACACACACACACACCCCATACAGAGAGAGAGAGAGAGAGAGAGAGAGAGAGAGAGAGAGAGAGAGAGAGAGAGAGAGAGAGAGAGAGAGAGAGAGAGAGAGAGAGAGAGAGAGAGAGGAAGTAGTGGAGGGAGAGTGGAGGTAGGACAGGAGGAGCAGTGGAGGAGGAGGCGCACAGGGAGGTGAAGAGGCGAGGATGTTGAAGGCCTTACGCACTGAAAAGGCCTTGGCAACGATGGTGGTGGTGATAGTGGTGGTGAGAGTGGTGGTGATGGTGTAGAAAGTGAGGCAGGTAAAGGATGATGACAATGATACTAATACAAAAACAAAAACTGTTTTTTCTAATACAATTTATCACAAAAAATCTCCTGCATTGTCTTGCGAACAGAAGCATAGAAGAATGAAAATAAAGGAGAGAAATGACAGAGGAAGTGTGAATGAATAAAGCTAGAAGAAGGGGGAGGAGAAGGAGGAGGAGAAGGAGGAGGAGTAGGAGGCAGTGAAGGAGAAAGGAACATACGATACATAAGATGGAGATGCGCTTGATTTAAGAGAAAAGTGAAGGTCCTTGTGGTGTGCTTGAAAAAAAAAGAGGCGTAGGAGTGTTTTAAGGTGGAGGGCAGAGGAGGAATGAGGCGAAGGAAGGCGTAGTTGAAGTGAAATAAGTGGGTGATGTATTATGACTAGCAGAAAAAAAAGGGAGAGGGTGATAGATAGAAATAGAGAGAAGTGGGGAGGGAGGAGAGAAATAGATCGTTGAAGAATAATAAATAACGATAAGAATGAACAAAAGTAAGAATGGGGAGCGAGGGAGAGTGAGGAACAGAGGGTGAAGTGCAGTGGCTGAAGGAGGGATGGGGAAGAGGGAGGGGTGAGGAGTTGGTTGGAGTGTTGCCTCAGCTAAGCAGGACATATGGGGAGCGCAGTACTGTGTCTTCCTGCCTCCTCGCCGCGGTCACTCTTCCCTCTTGTAGGCTAAGACGACTGACGCTCCCTCTTCTCTCTTTCTTCCTTCTTCCTCTTCCGTGTCCTCTTCTCTCCTCTCTTTTTCCCCTTCTCTTTCCCTCTGCCGCCTCCAGCCCTCCCCACCAGCTGGCCTACGCGCCTCCAGAACTAATTAAACGGCTCTCCAAACTTTGTCACCTTGATCGAAAAATAAATTACTCTTCTTTCAAGGACAACAGCAGCAACAAAATACTTAAGTCGCACGTTTACTGGAGAGGGGTACCTCCTGCACCGCCACCAATCAATACGTCTCTCTCTCTCTCTCTCTCTCTCTCTCTCTCTCTCTCTCTCTCTCTCTCTCTCTCTCTCTCTCTCTCTCTCTCTCTCTCAGCTATACACCTGTCTGCCGGCGTGCTTCCATTCTCGGGTTAGTCACTTGACAGTATGTGAACATCATGTGGTTGATATGTCGCAACGCTGATAACACTCTTACTCGTTATGGTCCTGTGCACACCACACAGCGATGGCCAGTGGTAACTCCCCGCGTGCCTGACTTGTGCCTTCACCCAGGTTGTGACGAGGCGCCACGCGAACCAGGACAAACTTCCTGGTGGATACAAGGGCCGCTGTCAAGGGAAACAGTTGAATGATGCAAATTTCTTCCTCCTCTCCTCTAATGTGAGACAATCAGCAGCGTGCGACCTCCCATAGGCTGTGCACAGACGACGGATCCGGGCACCAGACAACCGGAGGCCGACGAAGGATAATGCACTGACCTTGACCAAGGCCAAGTGCCGCGGCGAGGCGAGGCCAGGTGCCTTGTGGTGCCCTGGGTTAGGATTTGGTGATCCCGGCAGTGGCAGACCAGGGGCTGCAGGTTGTGGTTCAACTGTTGAGGGAAAAGCTTGAGAGGCCCCGCGAGGCCACGGGAAGAGTGTGAAGCTACGAGAACATCCCGGGACCGGCAGCGCTGCTGGCCTAGGGAAGTGTGGCAGGGCTGGCAGAGGAATACCTCCTGCAATGAGCAACCCAGCGCGGCCTTGGCGTGACAAGGACGCGACGCACTGATTACGAGATGTGCATCAGTAAGATGAGAAGCTTGCAGGTGGAGGGGCGTGTTGCAGTGAAGCCTCAGCCAACACTCACGGCAGGTTTTTACCAAACATTAGCTGGACTGTATTGAACAATTTGGAGTCGGAGAGAAACTTTTACTTTGGATGTTGGGGTTTAGGTCTAATTACACCGTACTATAAGCTTACATTAGCCTACGTCACATCACTCTCCAGTACTTAAGATAATGTAGTTTTCTTCACTGTTTACAGAGGTACAGCTCAACAGAGCAGAGTCCTGTCTCTTCACTCTTTTTTGCTGTTGTGCGCTATGTACAACATGCTGCACCGCCTGGCAACAGTGCTCCTGATGCCCACTCCAATATTTGCCTGGCACGGATAGTCGTGTCTGAAGTACAGTTAAGATCCACGAGACGACAAAAATGGTGGAGCCCGGAGACTCTCCTCCTGTCCTGCTCTGTCAAGACTCGCGGAGAGGAAATATTTGATTGTGAACCAATATTAACAAGAGGGACGATGCCTGACAGTACGCCCTGACCCAAGACACTGCCAGCGTATACTCTCTCTCTCTCTCTCTCTCTCTCTCTCTCTCTCTCTCTCTCTCTCTCTCTCTCTCTCTGGCAGGGTGTCTGCTTGGGGTCGCAACAACAAGTAATGAGGAATGATGCTCCACTTCCCGCCTCTTCTTAGCGTTACGTAAAGACGAGGTGTCTGAGAGAGAGAGAGAGAGAGAGAGAGAGAGAGAGAGAGAGAGAGAGAGAGAGAGAGAGAGAGAGAGAGAGAGAGAGAGAGAGAGAGAGAGAGAGAGAGAGAGAGAGACTAGGATAAATGGATAGAAATGAGGACACTCGAACGGAGAAGAAAGTGAAGAAAAAAAGAAGAAAAGGAGGAGGAGGAGGAGGAGGAGGAGGAGGAGGAGGAGGGATCACAATAACAATACGAGCAGAAGGAAAGGGAGGAAGAGTCGAGTGAGACCCCTAACACTCTCCATCTTCGAGTCTGATACACGACAAAGCTATTTTTCCTCCTCCTCCTCCTCCTCCTCCTCCTCCTCCTCCTCCTCCTCCTCCTCCTCCTCCTCCTCTTCTCCTCTGTGCACCTTATCATCACGTTCTTCTTTAGTGTCTTCCTCTCCATCTTCCTTCAGGTTTTTCTTCTCCTCCTCCTCCTCCTTCTCATTCCCTTTCTCCTCCTTATCCTCTTCGCTCTCCTCTCCTCTTCCTCTCATCTCATTCCTTTCGTCTTGAATCTTTTTCTTCTTTTTTTCTCAATTTCTCACAGAGGACGAGGTAAGAGGGAGGGAGAGAGGGAGGTAGAGAGGGAGGGAAGGAGGGAGATAAGGATTACGATGATGCTGTGTGGAAATCTCTCTCTCTCTCTCTCTCTCTCTCTCTCTCTCTTCGGAGTTTGGGACAATAACTTAAGTTTTGGCACAGAAATTGAAGTTTTGAGATTAGTCAGTGAAGTTTATATGGAAGTGAGGGAGTTTTAAGGCAGCTAATTTTGTTTTGAGAGGAGGAACCCTCGGTGAAAGTCAAGTAATAGATAGTGGAGAAGATTTTAGACTTAGAGAGCAGGTGATGAAACGCTCGCTGGAGAGTTTGATGTGTGTGTGTGTGTGTGTGTGTGTGTGTGTGTGTGTGTGTGTGTGTGTGTGTGTGTGTGTGTGTGTGTGTGTGTGTGTGTGTGTTGGTTGTACGTTGGCGTGTGGTTTAAAGAAGAAAACAACAGCAACAGCAACAACAACAGCAACAGCAACAGCAACAGCAACAACAACAACAACAACAACAACAACAACAACAACAACAACAACAACAACAACAGAGAACTAAAGGATGTGAACAATGCAAAGAAAAAAAAAACATCCAGCTTGCGAGGGTTCCTGAATGCGTGACTTTTGAACTCCTTAAGCGGGAGAGAGGGAGGCGCAGGACGGGACTCACTCAGCCAGGTAGGTACTGAGTGAAGGGCGAGCCTGTGCCGAGACTTGTGGTGGAATCTGACTCTGGTGTGTGGAGTTGAGCGGGAGTTTGAGAGATAATTTGTGAAACTGTTACGTATAATCGACTAGACACACACACACACACACACACACACACACACACACACACACACACACACACATTTCTCTGTATATTTCCACCACACGAGAAGAGTAAGACTGCTTTTTTTTCTTTTTTATTGTTTTCTTGTTATCTATCCTTATTTTTCATTCAACTATCTCATTTCAAAGCATTCTACCTTATTTATTTGCCTTCTTTACAGTTTACGCTTTATTCAGTATTTTTTATCCACCAATTCATATATTTTTTTTGCCCTTATTCATTTAATTTACTTGTAAGGCAATCACTTATTCCTTCCATCAAATTGAATCCAATTATTGTAGACAAGTAATCAGACAGACAGACAGACAGAATGATACACTGATAGCAAAATAGAGGAAGTAAATCACAAAATCACGATAATGAACCCGAAAACACAACTTAATACAGAACAAGAAACACTGCAGCTACACAACAAACAACTCAAAAATAACAAGGCAAGTATGCTTAAATGCTTTGCTCTCTCACTATCACTACTCTCCAAAGGCTTTCACTAAAGATGTTCATGTTTTTAAGGGTATTTTTCTATGGTTCCGGCGATGGACTGGCAAGATTTCTAGATCATTATAAGGAGAAACTATCTTGAACCCCCAGCTAGTTGTTTCTATGGCCTTGGAAAACTGTCGTGAATAGAGAGTAAGGTGTTTCTGAATACGAGCTTAAGATTCTACGTAACCAGATAAAAGGATGAAAAGCAAGCAGAAACTGACCACATTAAAGACGCTACTGAAGAGAAAGAGAGAGAGAAAACGGGAGAGAGTGCTGAGGTGACGTGGCAAAGAAAGAGACACAGAACTGACTGGAGGCGCCGCGTGGTGGGCCGGTGAGGGACAGGACAGCAGACAACTCCCTGGAAAATGAACCTGTCTCGCCTCCTCCTACCAGGCCCAGAGAGAGAGAGAGAGAGAGAGAGAGAGAGAGAGAGAGAGAGAGAGAGAGACCCAAGACTTAGACAAAAAAAGACACACACGACAGACTGACCAAATGACAGGAAGAAACACACAGACGTAGAAAAAGAGAAGCTCATATAAACAGAGAGACAGAGAGACAGACACACAGACAGACAGAGAGAAAGAGAGAGAGAGAGAGAGAGAGAGAGAGAGAGAGAGAGAGAGAGAGAGAGAGAGAGAGAGAGAGAGAGAGAGAGATTCAACAAGGAGGATAAGAGGCAGGCCACCCAGTAAGAACAGCAGCAGTGTGTTATTCAGCTTACATAAAGTGGTGGTGGTGGTGGTGGTGATGGTGGTGGTGGAGCAGCAACACAGCGGAGTCAAGTAAGCAAGTAAGAGCACAGTCTGCATTCCTGCCTAGTAAAGGGATACACCTCTATCACACTTGACATCGTGCACCCCTCCATTATTTTGGCTCACTTTAACTCATCATCATTCTCATCAGCCTCGGCAGCAACATTCACGTTCACTGCTTGAGGAGAGAGAGAGAGAGAGAGAGAGAGAGAGAGAGAGAGAGAGAGAGAGAGAGAAATATATTCCAGGATCCTTCCAATATCTTACCACCACGTTTCGCCCTCCCATCCATCTCACATGCCAACACTCTCTCTCTCTCTCTCTCTCTCTCTCTCTCTCTCACACACAACACTATTCATTTCTTTTCAAATATTCTTTTCTCTACACAAAACACGAGGCAAACTCAAGAAATTCCCTTCATCAGAATCTTCTCACGCCCATCCAAACGCTTCATCCCGCCCACGTCACCGCGATGTTATGCTTGAGATGTAACACTCCGCGCCCCCTTCAACACTCGCATTAATATCAGGGCAATACCAATCCTCCTCCTCCTTCTCCTCCTCCTCCTCCTCCTCCTCCTCCTCCTCCTCCTCCTCCTCCTCCTCCTCCTCGTACTATATCCCACTGATATGTCTTTCAAACGAGCAATTAAGTCTGTTTTGTGTGTGTGTGTGTGTGTGTCTGTGTGTGTGTGTGTGTGTGTGTGTGTGTGTGTGTGTGTGTGTGTGTGTGTGTGTGTGTGTTGTACGCCATGCAAGTCGGAATACACTATCAGGAAATGGCTGTTTCAGAACGATAAGGGTGATAATGGTAACGTCATCACACCACTACTACCACCACCACCACCACCACTACCTCTCGTTCTCTTCTCTCTATTCATGGTGGAACAATCAATGAAGTGTCCTAATTACACACTGGAGCTGAGTGCTGACCTTAGAGTGACCGGGAATGGAGATAGTTGCAATAAAACGAGACGGGGAGAGGTGAGAGGTCAAAAGAGCGAGAGAGTGAAAGAGAGGAGACAGAGGCGTTAGAATGTTATGAGACTAGAGACGTGGAATTTGAGTTCGTTGGGGAGATAAAAAGAAGATGAGTGTGTAAGAATAATGACATGATAAGCTGGTATCGTCACTGTATATAAGAGTCTTGGCTCAATCCACACTGATCCCTTCTTTGTGGTGATGGGGATGATGATAGCGGAGAAGATGGTGATGGTGGTTGTGGTGTGATGGTGGTTGTGGTGTGATGGTGGTGGTGGATGGAGAGGTTAATGGTGATGATTGTGGTAAGGATAGTGGTGGTATTAACCCTTTCAATACTGGGACACATTTTTAGTTTTAGATTTGTGTACGACTAGACTATTCTATTGACATTAGGAAGGGTCCATGGAGGTCAGAAGATTAATGGCCAGAGTCTTCACTATTTTAATGCACCACATGAGCTCCTGAAGCTGTATAAAATCACCAAATAGTAAGCAGAATGAATATAGAAACGCGTCGTGGTACTGAAGGGGTTAAGGAAGTTGAAGATAGATGTAGAATTGATGGGTATGGTATGTTAGGTTGTGGCGGTGATGATGATGATGATGATAGTGGTGATGGTAATGGAAATAACAATGAGGATGGTAATGACGGTGTATGAGGAAAGGATGGTGATGGTATGGTAAGACAAGTGATAATAATGAACAGTAATAACAGCGAATAAAGTAGTGACGAAAAAAATACGCTACTGATGACAAGACAAGTAACAGCAACAGCAACAGCAACAACAATAAAACCAGCAAAGGCACTAACATTACACAGAGAGATCGTAACAGTAGAGGAGGTATGTACAGTGCGTACCATGGCAGCATGTATTTGTGGCTGCGGCGAGTGTGTGATGATGACAAACCTAGGCAGTAATGAGCAGCTGGGAACGTGCCTTCACATAACCCAACATGACACAAAAAGAATTGGAGGACGTTTTATGGGGACACGGACTAACCTAAGCTGACAGGAGCGGGAGGATGAAGGGTGGAATAACTCTATTATTCGATTTTATAAGGTGGTGACATTCTATACTATTGCAGGTAAACCGGACGACCACAAAAGGTTACCCACAGTCGTACGGGGATGTCGTAACGAAGCAGGTTTAGCGAGATTTGGGTGTTGGGCGGTGTTATGAGTGTTGGAGAGTATTCGGGAGGTGTTGTGTGTTACTGGGCAGTGTGCTGGAAGGGTGTGGTTGTCGTGGTGATGGGGTATGAGTGAAAAAATAAAGAAGTGTTGAGTTTTGAAGATCTGTACGATATTGGATAGATATATATTCTTTTTCTGTATTTTTAGGGTGAATATGTAGCATTTTTTAGTCAATTAACTGCTACAACTACAACCATTGCTGTTACTAACTGTTCTACTACTACTACAACCACCAACATTACAGCATCTCAAATCATCTAACTGTGCTACATGTCACAGCCACAAGCCTTTCTCCTTCCTGGTTACAAACAAAGGTACTAGTCCAGATGGTGTCCATTACATTAAATAATAAGAACTCCGCCACGTCATTAAATCAGGGCGAATGAAGAGACTCAACCAACCAGTGTGACGCATCGCTGGAGTGACGCACCGTTACAGGACACCACATCGAGGACTTTGTGATTTTAGTGCCTCGGGTCATCACCGGGAATTCCTGGCTATCCGCTAAGTTCTCAAACACTACTGCTCTCACCACGACTGCTTTCAGAAGGCTCTAGTTGAAGTTACACTGGGTTTTAATGGTCTTTACATGGCTCTAGTGACAGATTAACATGATTTCTACATTTATACAGGAGAAATAGCCTTAAGAACACGGCTAATTATCATTGTGGCCTGTGAAAATAGTCGTGATAAGACAGCAGAGCGTTTCTAAAATACGGGTTTAGGATGGGACTGCGGATAAGACGAAGAAGGAAGTGTTGTGAGAGGAGAGGGTCGTGTGAGGTGGTGGGGTCACTGATTAGGAAGTGAGGACGAAGGTAACAGCCTCTTAATAAGGAAGCGGCAATGAAATGAGAAGCAAGACTAATGGAAGGTGATAAAATGGCAATGCAAACAACACTTAGCGACAATAATTTCCTGGTGAATCAAACCAACGCCCTTGAGGAACGAGGAAGAGGACGAGATGACACAAAACCAAACAATGCAGTTGAAACATAAAGCTGCTCCAAACTGCTCCTTACATCAGGACGGCGGTTTTTCACACCTGCTCCTTCTGCAGGAACCCGAGGCGGTAACCAATCTGCAGCAAAACAAAGCTCCGCCCGAAAGCAAACACGCCGCCTCACCATTAGCGGGACTGCAGACAGGCAAGCTACTTCGCTAACCCTGCCTGTCCACACCCTGGCTTGGCGGGCACGAAGTAGCAGTCCGTGGTATCTTATGAAATGCATCTCTTCGCCCACTATGATGGTTTCTGATCTCTATTTTGAGGAACCGTTGCCTCAGTGGGCCTTTTTTTCTATATTTTCTTTGCCTTAGCCGGTGTTCTTTTTTCATAAATAAAGAGTAATGATAAATAAATAATAGTGTACATTCTAGAACCAAATTTCACTTACAGATAAAAAGAAAAAAGTCCCTCATCATGCCAAACGGTTAAAAAACGAAACAACAAATGATGCTCCATTACTCACAGTGTTACTGACACCAACACTACAATTAACAATGATGGCGGTAACTCACCTTCCTCTTGGGCTGCGCGTTGAACCTTCCCTCGCCATCCCTGGAACACAAAGGCAGAGCGTTACTTAACCTCTTCAGTGCCGGGACACATTTTTACCTTGAGATTTGTGTACGATTAGACCATTTTATTGATCTTAGGAAGGATCTATGGAAGTCATAAGATTAATGGCCACAGTCTTCACTATTTTAATTCCCATATGAGTT
>NC_059294.1:9657500-9660000 GCF_017591435.1 Portunus trituberculatus
CTCGTTTCTTTCCTGCTCCTTCCCTCTCTTCATTTCCTTAATGCATCCTCTCCTTCATCCCTCTCCTTCCTTCCCTCCATTCGTCTTCTCACTCCTTCCTTTCAATGCTGCTATCTTACCCTTTATGTCACCACCTCCCTCTCCTCCTTCTTTTCCTCCTCGTCTCATTTCTTGCACTCCCTCCTTCCCTTTACTCATCTTCCTCCCTCCTTCCTCTCCTCCTCCTTCAGTTCCTTCCTCTTCTCACCACCAATGACCTTCCCCAGGCACTTCTAAACCTCCTCTTCCTCCTCCTCTTCCCGCCTTAATGTTCTTTCACCCTTCTTCTATTCTTCCGCTTCCCTCCTCAACCTCCATTCCTCCTTTCCTCCATCTTCTTCTTCCTCCACATTCCTCATCCTGCTCCTTCTAGTACTTGTCCTCCTCCCCCTCCTGAACCTGCTCCTCCCACCCCAGCAGGAGTCTTAAGGAGAGCCTCTGGTCGTTCCGTGGCCCGTAACCTGACAGCGGAGATCTCAGTGTCACTAAAACAAACGAAGGCGAAGTCGTGGCCGTGATGCGTGTGTTCGTGTGGGACGCTCACTCTTTTAGGGCCGGGATAAGGAATAGTGCTTGGTGCGGAAGTTCCTTCTCGTATTGTTTCTGGTGGTGGTGATATTAATAGTAGTGGTGCTGGTGATATCAATGGTTGGTGCTGCGTCTTTGTGCCATATTCAGAAATGGTTCCCTCTCACCGTGACCATTATCAAAGACTACAGAGACAATTAGTCGAGTTCCAAAGAGTATTTGTCCTGTTATTAATGCAGAAAACTTGTTAGCATGTCACTGGAATTACAGAAACGCGCTTAAAAATCCGTGTCACTTCAAGTATAGCCCTTTGAGAATGGTGAAGGTGCGGTGTGGAAGTGCTTCATAATACGAGCCTTTCTCTCATCACTGGAACAAAAGCAAATCAAGGAAGGTATATGAGCAAAAAACATAAGAAAAAAAGGAAAGGTAGGTACAAGAAACCATTACTATCAGGCTTACACGTGGCAGTTTCTGTTCTAAATATGTCTATCTTTCTATATTAGATTTACCTTAGTTGCCTAAAGTGAGAGTTAGATTACATGTGTTCATCTGTGTCTCTTAGTGTGTGTGTGTGTGTGTGTGTGTGTGTGTGTGTGTGTGTGTGTGTGTGTGTGTGTGTGTGTGTGTTTATGTATGCATTATGTAACAGGTTGGGGATAAGCAGGCCTTGTAAGAGTAATTAAGAGCTCCTTAGTGGGATGTCAGACGAGAGAGAGAGAGAGAGAGAGAGAGAGAGAGAGAGAGAGAGAGAGAGAGAGAGAGAGAGAGAGAGAGAGAGAGAGAGAGAGAGAGAGAGAGAGAGAGAGAGAGAGAGAGAGAGAGAGAGAGAGAGACAGACAGACAGACAGACAGACAGACAGACAGACAGACAGACAGACAGACAGACAGACAGACAGACAGACAGACAGACAGACAGACAGACAGACAGACAGACAGACAGACAGACAGACAGACAGACAGACAGACAGAGAGAAAGGCGGTGATGAAGATGATCTGAAGAAGAGAAGAGGGATCTGAGTCCACGATTACAATTTTCAAAGGACGCATCATTCATCAGAACCAAGGTGAAGGTGCAGAAATCCACAGATGGGAGACGGTAGCCTGATCCGCTGGCTATCGACCGTTGTAATGGTAGTGGTGGTGGTGGTACAAGTGGTGGTGGTAGAGGTAGAGAGGTAACAGTTAACGAATGGCTCTACTGACTGGGTGTATATGGATGAGTGTACACAAATAAATAGAGAATGAGGTGTAGTGAGAGTGTACAGTAAGTAGTAATGGTGGTGGTGGTGGTGTTGTTAGTGGTGGTGGTGTGTTGGAATGAATAGGATGGTGGTGATGGGCAGGGGTGATTAATGGTGCATTGTGGGAGAGAATGGGAGGGACAGCTGGCCTCGGTGGTGGTGGTGGTGGTGGTGAAAAGGAGAACTGAAAGGGAAACTATGGTAGATATCCAAAAGTCATTCCTCATTTCCTTACCATTATTGCTACTTACATTAATCCTTTCTCTCTCTCTCTCTCTCTCTCTCTCTCTCTCTCTCTCTCTCTCTCTCTCTCTCTCTCTCTTAAGTATTCAAAAGGATAACAAATAAAGGAAATATACCCAAAATAACACGGCAATGATAAGGGACATGGAGACACAGGGTTGAGTTGCACTGAAGATATTAACAGCACCAGCTTAAAAAACACTAATAAAACAAGTCAAGTGAATAATAAAGACACTAGAAAAGCATAGAAATCTACACAAAACATAACACAAGGCAGAATATAAAGGAAATATGTAATCGTTGCAATCTAAAACCAAGCAGCAGTAACTAGTCCCATTTTCCCTGACTGAGCCTTAGAGCAGCAACAAAGAAAACGAGGCCATGACGAGGGTAAACTGCAAAGAATACGAGATAACGGGGAAGTTAACTTTTCTTAAAACTACTGA
>NC_059294.1:9665000-9670000 GCF_017591435.1 Portunus trituberculatus
TAACCTAACCCTTCCCTTCCCTGTTTGCCCACAACACTGAGCAGTCAATTCACACCTCTTTAGCCCGTCTACCTGCCTACCTGTGTCCTGCTCCCGCCTCACCTGGCAGCTTGTGGAATGAGATAAGGTAAGGTAGATAAGATGAGGTTCGCAAGGGTTCAGGTAAGGTAAAGAAGGTTCAGTGGAAGGATTTTTTTTTGGTACTAGAGCAGGTTAGAGTTTTTTCGTCACTAGGTAGAGTATAATAAGGTGTAAGGCTGTTTTACGGGTTCTAAGTAAGGAGTAAGGTATAAGGTCTTTTTATCGCTCTAGGTAAGGTAAGGAAAGGTTTTTTTTTATATTAGGTAAGATAAAGGTAAAGTTTAGTTTCAATTGACTACCAAGTAAGGAAAAGTAAGATAGGCTGACGTAGAGCTTGAGATAGGCCTACGGAAGCGTGGAGTCCTGTGCTGCTGTGGGTAACTGTGGTTTTTGGGCCACGTTGGATATAACCTTAGGTATACAAGCTGTGATGATGTTTTGAGTAGGCCTAAGTATGTGTTTGTTTGTGTGTGTGGGTGGTGTGAGGGTGAGAAGGTGATTGAAGGTGAAGAAGGAAAGGAGGAGGAGGAGGAAGAGGAGGAGGAGGAGGAGGAGGAAGAAGGAGGAGGAGGAGGAGGAGGAAGGAGGAGGAGGAGGAGGAGGAGGAGGAGGAAAAGTATTCCTTTCTTCTTAAAACTCCACAAGAAAATTTCAGAAAAGAAGTCGACTTGGAAAGAGTTGAAATCTCCTTTAATCCCTTTTCTATTCCCTTTTCTTCTTTTTCTCCTTTCTTCTCTTCTTTTTACACTATCTACTGTTATTCACCTCTTCATGTTTCAATCCTCCGTGCGATTTCTTTAGCATCATCCTCTTTCTTAACTCTTCTTTCCTCTTCCTTTGTTTGTTCAAGTGTTCCTTTTCGTTTTTATTTCTCCTTTCCATTTTTTTTTTTTATTTCTGCGTCCACTTTCCTACTTCCTTCTTCCTTGTCTTCTTCTTTTTTACCCTTCTTCAACTTCCAAAGCCAAAAAGCATAAGTATACTTCCTCTGTACTTTTTTATCCAATTTCTTTACTTATTAAATCTTATCCCATCATTCTTCATCACATTCCTCCTCTTCCTCCGTTTTTATCATCATTAACTTCCTCTCCACTAACATTTTTTGCCGGTTAAATAATGCAGTAATATATCTTCGTCTTTCCCCTCTCTCTCTCTCTCTCTCTCTCTCTAGCGGTATGAAGTAGAGTGGACGAGAGACCAACGGCGGCATGTAAAGCAAACCAGTGCGTCAATTATCCTCTCCAGGTGAGTAATGAGGGGCCGAACACCTGTTGCAAGTCTTATACGCCCGCCTCATTAGCACCCACCCTCATCACGAACCCAACTTGTTCAGCGGTGACTTGTATGCCGCGTGTGTGGTGAGGCGTGTGTGTGGTGAGGTGCTGTGTGTGGTGGGGTGCTGTGTGGTGAGACGTGTGTGTGTGTGTGTGTGTGTGTGTGTGTGTATGTGTGTGTGTGTGGTAAGGTATCAGGTGTGTGTGGTGTGATGTGGTGTGGGTGTGTTTCAATATTGCGTTTTTGTCATAATGTGTAATAATGTACCGCTTCTTTATTCCGTTCTCTCTCTCTCTCTCTCTCTCTCTCTCTCTCTCTCTCTCTCTCTCTCTCTCTCTCTCTCTCTCTCTCTCTCTCTCTTCCTTATTTTCTTTCTCTTCCTTATCCTCCTCTTTTCTCTTACTTGTGTTTCCGTTTCCTCGCTTTCAAGAAGATGGACAAGAAGAAAAAAAAAAAAAACATCAAGAAGCAAAAAAATAACAACAACAACAACAACAACAACAACAACAACAACAACAACAACAACAACAACAACAAGTGAAAGATAATGAAAAAAAAAATTAATATGAAGAAACTAGAATCACAACGCAGAGAGAGAGAGAGAGAGAGAGAGAGAGAGAGAGAGAGAGAGAGAGAGGGCCCCCTAACCACACCGCACGCAGCACTAATATCGCCACTCAATCGCTGCCCACACTCGCATAAATCCCACACAACTCGCGCCCTCGGGAGTGATAGGAGACCCTTCGGAATCCGCACAGGTAAGCCAGGTGAGTCGCGAGTCCAGGTGGCAGGTGAAAGTAGGTAAGGAGCAAAAAGAGAAGAATAAAAATAATAAAAAAAAAAAGACAAGTAGAATGCAAGGAACAGCTAGAAGGAAGCGGTAATTCTCGTTTTCTTTGGCGCTAAACGTCTAAAGGAGAAAATGGGAGGTTGTTGATAATTCTTAAAAAAAAGTCTGGGAAAAATGTAAGGAAGAATAAAACTCGTGATATTACGTAAGAGTGAGAGAAGATGTGTTGAAAAAAAACTTGAATATTTTAATGTGGACAGTTTTTCTCCGTCAAAAATCGATGAAAATATGTGAAAATAGAAAGTTTGCCAGAAAATCTCGATAAAAGTCAAGAAAAACATGAGTAAAAGAATCAAACCTCCAAAAAACAATACAAAAAAATACAAATAAAAAAATATATCAAAAACGAGGAAAAACAACAGAAAACGCGTTGCAGTAAGTAAAAATAAAGCAAACACACAAAAAAATACAAGATAAAATAAACGCTATACTCTCATGTGTAGATTTTTAAAACAAGAACGAGGACGAATAAAAAAAAAAAAAAGGAGACGGGGGAAAAAAAAAAAAGTTCATCAGATTTTGCCCTAAGATTTCTCGGTGTTGAACCATGAAATGAGTGTGTTTATCTATTGCACGTGAGGTAAGGAGGAGGAGGAGGAGGAGGAGGAGGAGGAGGAGGGACGGGGTGTGGGCAGGGATAACGAAGAGAAGTAAGGGGGAAGGGAGAGGGAAGGGAAAGGGTGGAGCTGTAGAGAAGAGAGTAATAGGAGGAAAGTGAAGGAAAATAAGGATAAAACAGCAAGATAAAGAAGAGGATGAAAGAGGGTAGGAAAGAAAGTGGAGTAATGGAGAAAAGGAGGAATAGGAGGAGGGTAAGAGAAGGCGAATGAGGGACAGTAGGGAGAGAATAAAGAAGAGGAGGAGGAGGAGGAGGAGGAGGAGGAAGGAAGGGAAGGAAGGAGTGTAGCGGCCAGTGGTATGAGTTAAAGATCATAATTAAACAACCATGAAGAAGACCGCTCCTCCTCCTCCTCCTCCTCCTCCTCCTCCTCCTCCTCCTCCTCTAGTTTGAATTTGCAAGTTGAACACTGCATTCCTCCCCCCCATCTCTCTCTCTCTCTCTCTCTCTCTCTCTCTCTCTCTCTCTCTCTCTCTCTCTCTCTCTCTCTCTCTCTCTCTCTCTTCAATTTATTCCAGCTTTTCATAATTTTTCCTTCTTCTTGTTCCTGTTATTCCGATTCTTATTCTCATTTTCATTTTCGCTTCTCCCCATCATCATTTGTTAACCTGTTTCTCTTCCACATATCAAACTTCTTTCATTCACTTCCTTAGATTTCTTGTCTTATTATCATCTGTGGATAGATGGCATCTCTTGGAAATTCGTGTAACTTCAACTGGAGCCCTTGGTGTATCAAAATATGGCCCTTGATCCGCTTATCTGCAGCCACATACATCGCATCAACCTTCCTTTTAACTGAGCAGCAAGTATGTTCTTCTCCCATCTCTGTTTGCTTTATGGGTCCACCTGTCCGACTGTCTCATAAAAATACTGTACATTAGTCCACGGAGATTAGGAAACGGATTTATGGTCTAATTTATATTTCTAATTATTACGATTGGATTACTATGACGAGAGGAGAAAAAGAAAAGGTAGAAAGAGAAAGAGGAGCAGTAGAAGGAGGAGGAAGAAGAGATTGAAGAACGGAGATCATATGAAAAATAACAACTATGGTCACACACACACACACACACACACACACACACACACACACACACACACACACACACACACGTACACACACACGTACACACAGGCCTATCCTCTACGCCCTTCCTCTTCCATACACCCAGCAGGAGGTTGATATAAGCAGCCCCAGACGAGTTCTTCCATCCATTACCAAAAAGGCAGCGCTGGAGGCCACGCCACTCACGCCAGCCCGCCCCCGTCAGGCTGTCACCTCTCCCTGAGCCCTACCACCCTCTGCCTTCTGACTAGGTGCTCTGGTGATCGTGGTGGTAGTTGTTGCTGTTGTTGTTAACCCCATCAGTACCATGACGTGTTTTTGTATTCATTTTGCTTATTATTTGATGATTTTAGACAGATTCAGGAACTTACGTGAGGATTAAAATAGTGAAGACTCTGGCCATTAGTCTTCTGTCTTTCATATACCCTTTTCTAATGTAAACAAAAGCGTCTAATCATATCCAAACTCAAGGTAAAGATGCGTCTCCGTATTGAAAGGGTTATTGATGATTATAAGAGTAGTAATGTTTTTGGTTTCCTTCTTATTCTTACTTTTTATTCTCATCTTACGTTTATCCTCCTGCCGTGGTAAGAGAGCTAAGCGTTTCAGAATAAGACTCATACACAGATCTGGCCGCGAGAATCTTTTACGCATGTTATCCTACGCAACAAAAACTTAACGTCAGCAATCACCGCCATCACACGCCCACGACCCAATAAATACGCCCACCACGCAACACCGGGAGCGACCAAACAAGAACAAAAACATGAGAGTAAGATAAAGTAAGTGAAAAATATGCAGTGGTCCGTGGTTACTTTTTAGTGGTACAGTTCAGTTTGGTTGAATGTTGTGTTGTCTTTGCTTCTGTTGTTTTTGTGTGTTTTTGTGTGCTATGGTGTGGTGTGGTGTGTTGTGGTGTGGTGTGGTGTGTTGTGTTTTGGAGTGGTGTGGTTTGTTGTGGTGTGGTGTGGTGTGGTGTGGTGTGTTCCCAAAATACACACACAGCAATTCCCTCTCCAGTTACTATCTCTGTCTTGCACATTCTTATATAAAAACGTTATCGAAAACACTCATTCCCTCACCATGTCGAAGCTACTGACGGTCGTTGG
>NC_059294.1:9672500-9677500 GCF_017591435.1 Portunus trituberculatus
AGAGAGAGAGAGAGAGAGAGAGAAATCTTTTGATACCTTTCTTTACCATTTTAGCGGTCACGGCCAATGTCACACACACACACACACACACACACACACACACACACACACACACACACACACATACACACACACGTGATCCTCCCAAGCATCTTAACTGGTCATATTAAGAGATGCATTTTTTTGCTTTATCCTTTCATCCTTCCTGCTTGATTTCCTTTTAGCCGCCATTACGCGAGCTGAGAGAAGAGAGAAGAGACAAGCAGGAAGAGGAAGAGGAAAAGGATGAGGGCAGAAGGGTAGAGGAAGAAAAGACAAGCTGAAGGCAGTACGACACGAGGGAAAGGAGTAATGTGTGTGTGTGTGTGTGTGTGTGTGTGTGTGTGTGTGTGTGTGTGTGTGTGTGTGTGTGTGTGTGTGTGCCTGACCACTGACACACACGCATCCCACACCCTAGTCAAGAGTGAGCCCGGAATACCCAAACAACACACACACACACACACACACACACACACACACACACACACACACACACGGCTCTGAGGAAGACTAGCAAAGCCCAGAGCAATAAACGTATAGATGAAGCGAGAAGCATAAACTGGGAAGAGAATTGTTGATCTACGAGTGACGGAGAATTTTACTAAAACAAGATAGAAAGGAAAAGAGAGAAAAACAAGAATTAAAATGAAAACGGAGACGAGAAATACCCTAAAAACCCTGGACAAACCCACACGAAGATCTTAAACAACAAACACAAGCCAACTCACACCCAAAACAGAGATGAAAAGCAAAACGAGAGAAAAACAAGAATTAAAATGACAATGAAAACGAGAAACACCCAAAAACTCTGAAAAAAAACCCACACGAAGACCTTAACCAAGAAACACAAGACAATTTACACTCAAAACAAACATACGAGCTTAGATACCAGTAAAAACAAGCAATCAGGCACCAATTAAAGGAAACCACGTGTATTCACAGCACCACAGCACCTTAGCAACGCGACGCACATAGCAAATTAATTTCATACGTGCTCTTACCCCTGTTACCTGGACGTACGTACCTGCACTGGGGCGCGTCAAGGCTAATTAAAAACGCACGTGAGGCACATACCTGGCGGAGGGAACGGGGCGAGAAGGGAAGGAGAGAGGGAACTTCTTGCCTGTATCTGTAAAAGGGGAGAAGTGCGATACTGAAGATTACTTAAGATTATTTTGTGGAAGGAGAAGAGGAAGGAAGAGGAGAAGGAAGAAGAGAAGAAGACGACTGGTAAAGAGATTAGGAGTTATAAAAGAGTACTAATTCCATACGAGTACAAAAAGATAGCCAGAAAAAATAAGAGGAAAGAATTAACGAAGATAAAAAAGAAAAAAAGAAAGAAAGAAAGTAGATACAGAACCAAGAAAGAGAGAGAGAGAGAGAGAGAGAGAGAGAGAGAGAGAGAGAGAGAGTAAACACACATACATACACACGTACGAATCAGAAACAATTCACTAAACACAACAAGCCATAAAGTATAACCAAGACACTTTCCCTCACTATCCTAACCTCATACCCACAAACACTTGGTAACACTAATACCTTCCCTTACACTCCATCCATACCTCTCCTCCCACCTCGCATCGTCTCCCAGTCAGTCAGTCATAGCCCCCTCTCCTCCCAGCCCTTCCCAGCCCAGTCTCACCCAGCCAACGCGCGTCAGGCCAGCGAAGGGAAGGCGAAGGGAAGGCAGAGACGAAGGGCAAGGTAAGGTAAGATGAGTTAATTTATGTTGGTTTATTGCCTTGCTTACGACTGATGTTGGTGGTGATGGTGGTTGTGGTGGGGAAGGTGCTGTAATGACTCGCTCTCTCTCTCTCTCTCTCTCTCTCTCTCTCTCTCTCTCTCTCTCTCTCTAAAATGCTAGAACGTCTTTTAAAAGGAAGCAAAAGGGAGATACGTTGATAATAAGTAAAAGGAAAATGAATGATACGCACAGAATTACAGAAACGAACACGCAAAATCCATTAGAGAATTAACTCCCCAGCCGCTATAATTGGCTGAACATAAGACAACACGAAACAATGATACACAACACAGCCTTAACTAAACTAAAAACAAGCCATAATTTATTCAACATTGTAACAAAAGACTAACAAAGGACATGAAGGCAGCCTCTCTCTCTCTCTCTCTCTCTCTCTCTCTCTCTCTCTCTCTCTCTCTCTCTCTCTCTCTCTAAGACGTTTTCAAGGGTGTCTTCATAATTCCATTGATAGTTTAACAAATTCATTACATCATCAATTTTAAAGCAGCAATAAAATTTTCTATTAATCTTTGTTTCCTTTGAAAATAATAACGAGAGAGCAAAGTGTTGAAGAATACAGGCACTATTATCCTCTCTCTCTCTCTCTCTCTCTCTCTCTCTCTCTCTCTCTCTCTCTCTCTCTCTCTCTCTCTCTCTCTCTCTCTTTCCCCCCTTCTTTTTCTTATCAGCAGGAAGTGTAGTTCTCTACATGCGTGTAATCAACAACATTTGTCTCCGTCTTTGTTTTGCTTCCTTGAGTCTCTCTCTCTCTCTCTCTCTCTCTCTCTCTCTCTCTCTCTCTCTCTCTCACTCTCTCTCATTTCTAGTGGCCTTGAATTCCACCTCCTTCTCCACCTCCTCCTCCACAACAACCATCACTGCGATCTCCTCCTCCTCCTCCTCCTCCTCCTCCTCCTCCTTCAACAATGATGGGTACAAAGTCTCAGGGTATTATTTAGCACTCGAAGCAGAAACAGAAAGAGAAGAAGAAGAAGAAGAAGAAGAAGAAAAGAAGAAGAAAAAAAAAAGAAAAAAGAAGAAGAAGAAGAAGAAGAAGAAGAAGAAGAAAAAAGAAGAAGAAGGAGGAGGAGGAGGAGGAGGAGGAGGAGGAGGAGGAGGAGGAGGAGGAGGAGGAGGAGGAGAAAAATTGCA
Organism: Portunus trituberculatus; assembly: GCF_017591435.1. Taxonomy (NCBI): domain Eukaryota; kingdom Metazoa; phylum Arthropoda; class Malacostraca; order Decapoda; family Portunidae; genus Portunus; species Portunus trituberculatus. Next base: position 9,675,436 of record NC_059294.1, read on the forward strand.
ACAAAAAATTGCAACAACCCTCCTTCCTCCTCCTCCTCCTCCTCTTCCTCCTCCTCCTCCTCTCCTCCTCCTCCTCCTCCTCCTTCACTGGTAACAGAAAGCAAAAAACAACAAAAGCACCAGCAACAAAAAAAAGAAAACATCAGCAAGAACAGGAGGAGGAACAACAATAACAAGTAACGCGAGAAATTTGAGGAGTAGGACAAGGAGGAGGAGGAGGAGGAGGAGGAGGAGGAGGAGGAGGAGGAGGAGGAGGAGGAGGAGGAGGAGGAGGAGGAGGAATGATAAGCAAATGAGGAGGAAGAGGAGGAAAACAAGGAAGAAGGAGGAGAAGAAGAAGGAAAAGAAGGAAGAAGAGGAGAATGGAACATTATCTCTCTCTCTCTCTCTCTCTCTCTCTCTCTCTCTCTCTCTCTCTCTCTCTCTCTCTCTCTCTCTCTTTCTCTTTCATATGCTGAAGTGACAAAAATTACAAGTAAGGGTATATTATGAAGAAAGAAAGTAACCAGACACACACACACACACACACACACACACACACACACACACACACACACACACACACACACACACACACACACACGTAGACAAGAGTGACAAAAGCAGCGTGTCATTTCTTTAATTGACAACATCTGGCCCCCTCCCCACCATTCCGTCACCCCTCCCACACACCCTTCCATCTTCCTGTCCCTTTCTCCTCCTCATCCCCCTCCTCCTCCTTCTCGACCTCTTCCTTTACCTCCCACATCAATCTTTCTCTCACACGGAGGGAAGAAGGAAAAGGAATCTCAAGTGCTCTTTTGGCTTCGTTTCCTTGTAACCTTCTCTCTTTTTGATAAGTGTGAAAAAAGTAGTATTAGTTTTCATTTTATTCTCATCTCCCCCTTTAGTTCTCATGTCGATCTTTCTCCCACACGAAGGGGAAGAAAGATTTTTATTCTCAAGTGTTTCGTGTCTTCGTTTTTTGTGTGTGTGTGTGTGTGTGTGTGTGTGTGTGTGTGTGTGTGTTTACTTGTCAGGTAGGGAAAACAAAAGAAAGTAGTATCAGTTTTCATTTTATTCTCGCCTCCCTTCTTTATTTCTCATGTCTATCTCTCACACGAAGGGGAAGAGAAATCCGTAATCTTTGTGTCCTCGTTTCATTCTTTCTTTTTTTTTCACTTGTTATGTATGGAAAACAAAAAAGTACGATTAGTTTGTATTTTATTCTCACCTCACCTCTTTACTTCTCATGTCAATCTTTCTCTAACACGAATGGGAAGAAAAATCATTATTATCAAGTGTGTTTTATTTCTTCACTTCCTAGGTACGAAAAAAGCAATATTAGCGTTTATTTCTTTTTCACCTCCCTCTTTACTTTTCCCGTCCATCTTTCTCTCATACGGAAGGGAGGAAAAAAAAAATCTGTAGTACTTCCTATCACCATTTCCTTGTATATTTTCAGTTTACTTTGTGATAAGAAAATCACTTTTGAAAACGAATTAGAAGAAGTAACATCCGTGTACATTATATTATCTTATCTCATGAATAATACTTGTTTGTCTATTCTTGGCTTACGAAAGGATAACAAGCAGCAACAGACTCTCAAAGCCCTTCATAAGCAGCTCGATTACACGTCTGCTTGTTAAATACTAGCAGAAAAATAGACCGACACGGAGGAAGGCACAGAGAAGCAATGCAGACATCAATAGACTCTTATAGACCACTCCATAAGCAGTTTGATTACCCTACTCGCAGAGGAAAGCACAGAGAGACAACGCAGGGATCAACAGCCTCTCATAGATCATTTACGAGGTCTATTAAACTCCTCATTAACTTACTCGAAGATGATACAGACCAACACACAGGAAGGCACAAAGAGACAAACCAGACATCACACTTTCACTCACTCTCCGATAGAACCCTGAGAAGCACTTGAGAAGGCGCCCTGTAACATGTGTTCCCTACTGACGAAGGCTAAGAGTGACGCTCCTGACGAGGCACTCAACACTTGGCCAGGAAGTGTTCGCGTGGCGTCACATTACTTGTTGTCGCCTCTTCCTCTTCAGTGGTAAGTGACCCGCGG
>NC_059294.1:9682500-9687500 GCF_017591435.1 Portunus trituberculatus
GAGAGAGAGAGAGAGAGACAGACAGACAGACAGATAGAAACCACAAAACCCACCAAAATAAAACTAAGAAAAACTACAAACCATTTCTCTGTTAAAAGTTCCTTAGAGAACCATCAACCTATTTCCTTCCTTCCCTTTCGACCTTCTATCCGTTTATAAATAAGTGCTACAGTCTGGTTCAGTTCCCGCGTCTTTATTAAGTGTCCCAAGCCTTCAGCGACAACCTCTAGCTAAAGGTGACTGGAATACAACAAATAGTGGCGGAGCGTGGATGGAAAGGTAAGACAGGAGACGCCAAAACATTTATGACTTTAATCAGAGGAGGGAACCAATGCGTAGTAAAGAGAAGGACAGCTTCAATAAACAGTTCAGATTGGAAGACGGTGGAAAAAATTAAGGAAACGCTGATGAAGTAATGTTTTCTTTTTTGTGAGTGTGTGTGTGTTTGTGTTTGTATGAATGTGCGTAGGATGATTCTCTCTCTCTCTCTCTCTCTCTCTCTCTCTCTCTCTCTCTCTCTCTCTCTCTCTCTCTCTATCTATCTATCTATCTATCTATCTATCTATCTATATATATATATATATATATATATATATATATATATATATATATATATATATATATATATATATATATATATATATATATATATATCTATCTATCTATCTATGAATGTATCTATCTATTCATCCAACTATCTATCTACCTCTAAACACTGTATCCGTCTATCTATCCACCATTCTGCTCCCCTGCCTATCAACCTATCTACCTATCCATATCTCCATCTACATCTACCAATCATTACTCTGACTAATATTGCCTTGTGTAATTTAACTGACCTCTTTCAATCTGCTTATTTTCTTATGGTTTGCTCAATATATCAATTTTTCTCCTATCATATTTTTTTTTCCTTATGAATCCAATGAAAAAAGAACAATGCCATCAAGTTCTGTTTTAATTTTGTTCTTTTCATTTACTTTTCTTCACCTTATCACTCACCTTTCTTTTTTTCCGACGCCTTTGCTCACTAATCCACAACTGTCTTCCCTTCTGCCACACTTCCTTTTATAACATGTAACACTGCAATCCACACCTGTTTCTTGTTTCTTGTTTTTTTTTTTTTCGCCTAATTAATCAACTTTCCTGCCTCCTACTAATTTACAATCCCTTTTTCCTCCTCCACTTTATTCCTCCTCCTCCTCCTCCTCCTCCTCCTCCTCCTCCTCCTCCTCCTCCTCCTCCTCTTCTTCTTCACCTGTCGTAAGAGAACACCTTGAAGGAGTCCTGATTAACGAGAAGCGTCACTAAGCAAGTCAGTCCGTGAGAAATACATCTTTTTTTTAATTCTTTTTAATCACTATACGTTTGTTTCCCGGATCTGGTGTTACTACATGTGCTCCTGAAACAGTATATTGCGGTGTTGTGCTTCTATTCTCTCTCTCTCTCTCTCTCTCTCTCTCTCTCTCTCTCTCTCTCTCTCTCTCTCTCTCTCTCTCTCTCTCATTGGTGTTCGGTGTCTGGACTCTTGATTTTTGTTTATTTTTTACCTGTTTTTTTTTTTTTTGTAGTTGTGTGTGTGTGTTTTTTTTTTTTTATGTGTATTCTGCGCTTCTGTGTCTGTGTTTTTGTGTTGCTGTACTTGTGGGTTGGTTATACACTTGTACTTCACGTTTACTTTGTGTTTCTGTATGTCTATCTTGTGTTTCTGTAAATGCATATTGCTTCCATGCTTTCCTTCTTTTGCGCCTCTATACATATCTTTGCTTTGTGTTTCTTACTCGTTTATTTGTATTTCTGAATCTTCACTTTATATTTTTGTACCTATTCTGTACCTGTAGCATGCGAAGTTCATCCTATACCTTACTTGTGTGTGTGTGTGTGTGTGTGTGTGTGTGTGTGTGTGTGTGTGTGTGTGTGTGTGTGTGTGTGTGTGTGTGTCTGTCATAATATACACACTTGAAATACAATCCTGGCTTACAAATAATAACAGTACGTAAAAGAAAAAAAATAATTTTCATATTTTTACAAGCAGGTTTCAAGAGAGCCATGATTTTCTTTTTTTTTCTCACTTTTATTCATCCTTCTTTTATTTTCCTCTGTCTGTTTATTATTACTTAGTGGCGAGCATTTCCTTTCCCGTCTCCCTCATTCTTTCACCTCTCCCCTCCATTTCCTATGCTTCCCCTAATTTCCTCTCTCTCTCATCATATTTCCCCCGCCCTGTTCCTTCTCCCATCTTCTTCTCTCCTCCTGTCCATACTCTTGACTTCACTCTTGAAAAGCTCTTGAGCTTGTCCTCTTTGTTCATTGTTCTCTCTCTCTCTCTCTCTCTCTCTCTCTCTCTCTCTCTCTCTCTCTCTCTCTCTCTCTCTCTCTCTCAAGCAATTTTGTTTCTTGTTTCTTAATTTTCTTTCCTTTTCTTCTCTGTAACGGTGTTGATCGTATCTTCTCTTGTGGTGTGTGTGTGTGTGTGTGTGTGTGTGTGTGTGTGTGTGTGTGTGTGTGTGTGTGTGTGTGTTTGTGCGTGCATTTCTTTTCCTCCACTCCTTTTACCACCTTCACCTCTTGCTTTTCTTATTCTCTCTCTTCTCTAGCTGTTTTATGTACTTTGAATAAAAGAATAGAAAAAAAAAACTGTATCAAATAAAACACAAGAGGACAAGAAGGATAGAAAAAAAAAAAAAAAAAAAAAGACTTCGACCTCGCCAGGATTCGAACCTGGAATCTTCTGATCCGTAGTCAGACGCGTTATCCGTTGCGCCACGAGGCCGTGCTGGTACGTGAATACATAAATTTAATGAGCATTGCTTAAAATGAAGAGTTATTTGTAATAAAAATTAATAGGCACGTTAGCCATGAAATAGTTAAAAGAGGGACAAAGGAAACGTAGAATAGAGTACATAGCTAAGATAAACACGCAATAGAAGCTCAAATGTCTCATAAATTCATTCAGCACGACTATAATGTAATTGACAACACTAATACACTAAACTCACAGCGCCACTTTCCTTGACCTTCAACCGCAAAACCGGTCACCCAAACACCACTCCCTCCTTCCCCGCGCCGACAAGATTGTGACCACAGGCGCCTTAACCCCTTCAGCACCAAGACGCGTTTTCATATTCATTCTAGTTACTAATAGGTGATTTTATACAGTTTCAAAGACTTATGTGGAGATTAAAATAGTGAAGACTCTAGCCATTAATCTTCTGACCTCCATAGACCCTTCCTAATGTAAATAAAATCGTCCAATCATGCCCAAACCTCAAGATAAAAATGCTTCCCAATACTGAAGGAGTTAATGGTGAGCAAATACAGCTTCGTGTCACTCAAGTCACTAAGGGTTCACTAGAATAGAATTAACCTCTTGACTACCGTGCCCCGTTTCCATATTCATTCTAGCTACTATTAGGTGATTTTTTATGCAGCTTCAGAGACTTAGGTGGAGATTAAAATAGTGAAGACTCCAGCCATTAATTAATCTTCTGACCTCCATACCTTCCTAAAGTAAATAAAATCATCTAATCATACCCATAACTCAAGGTAAAACTGCGTCCCAATACTGAAGGAGTTAATAGTGAGAAAATAAACCTTCGTGTCACTCAAACCACCAAATGCTCACAAGAATAGAATTAATAACAACAAATGACAAACGATCCTCAACCTCTTCAGTACTAGGACGGTTTTTTGCCACGTGTTTTGAGTACAATTAGACGATTTTGCTTACATTATGAACTGTCTATAGAGGTCAGAAGATTGATGGCCAGAGTCTTCACTATTTCAAGCCCCGTATAAATTTCTGAAGCTTTCTAAATCGCCAAATAATAAACAGAATAGATATAAAAACACGTCATGGCACTATAAAATTACCCGCGTAAATTGAAATCTTCTTACGATACCAGAGAGGAACTAAACCGCTGCCGTAGTACTGAAGTGTTGAGGTTCCTGATACTGCAACCTTCAGGGAGGGCTCAAGGGCGCTGGGACATGGCACACAGAGAGAGGCGCCGCATCGAGGAAGTTAAGAGTTCAACATCCACGGACACGAGCCAAACGAGTGGACTTGTAATGACACGTTTCCTGATTAAATCTTACTCTTAACTTAACCTTTGCGTCAATCATTATTCTCTTCGACAGTATTGTGTTGTGTAGACAGTGCGCTGCTAAACATGCTCGGTAGTGGGTTGCCTGGTTGTCTTGCTCTTGCTCTCTCTCTCTCTCTCTCTCTCTCTCTCTCTCTCTCTCTCTCTCTCTCTCTCTCTCTCTCTAAATTAGTTTCTATTTTTAGCTTCACGTTAATTTCTTTAATGATTTTCTTCAAGTTTATTTCTTTTTCTTTTACTTTTTCTCACATTTGTCTTTCTTTTTTGTTATAACCATTATATTGTACACCGATAAATGATGATGTGACACTAAAAACTCTCTCTCTCTCTCTCTCTCTCTCTCTCTCTCTCTCTCTCTCTCTCTCTCTCTCTCTCTCTCTCACACACACACACACACACACAGGGCAATGACCAATAATAAAACTAAATTAATAACCAACCAAGCAAGACCAACAATAATACTAGAGCACTTTAACACGAAAGCACACAAAGTTCACCAGTTCACAGCACACACAGACCAAGGCGAAGGTCACTGCCGCCTCAATGTTACGTAATCAAGGCAACAGAGATAGTTATATATTTTGTTGGCTTCAATCTTCCTCTCTCCTCTTAACTCCTTCAGTGCCATGACACGTTTTCATATTCATCCTGCTTACTTACTTACCGTTTAGTGGTTTCATACAGCTTCAGAAACTTGTGTGGGGGATTAAAATAGTGAGGATTCTGGCCGCAAATATTCTGACCTCCATAGATTCTTCCTAAAGTAAATAAAATCGTCTAATCACACCCAAAACTCATGGTAAAAATGTGTCCCAGTACTGAAGGGGTTAATCACGTTGGACTGCTTCGTTTCTTGTTCAGTTGCTTAGAGAGAGAGAGAGAGAGAGAGAGAGAGAG
>NC_059294.1:9692500-9702500 GCF_017591435.1 Portunus trituberculatus
TCATCACCTGCGCCATCCATACCTCACGCCTAAATTACAGCCCAGGTAAGGAGAACAGGTATAGGCCTAAAGCATCGAAGAGTTTATCTAAGACGGACATTACATTAGAAGCTTCCCGTCTCGCTTCCAGGTAAGATGCGCGCCGCCGCCACCTTAATTACAGCCAGGTAACCACTTAATTTACCTGAAAAATCGCCATTCCATAAAAGGAGAGAGAGAGAGAGAGAGAGAGAGAGAGAGAGGGGTAGGGAAGAGATTTTTTTGTTCTATCCCCGAGAAAAACGTAATTAATTTCAGTTGCCTTCTTAATCAATTTTGTAGTAGTAGTAGTAGTAGTAGTAGTAGTAGTAGTAGTAGTAGTAGTAGTAGTAGTAGTAGTAGTAGTAGTGGCAGTTATAATGGCAGTAGTAGTAGTAGTAGTAGTAGTAGTAGTAGTAGTAGTAGTAGTAGTAGTAGTAGTAGTAGTAGTAGCAGTAGTAGCAGTGGTGGTCAGTAGTAGTGGTGGTGGTGGTGGTGGTGGTGGTGGTGGTGGTGGTAGTGGTGGCAGTAGCAGTGGTGGCAGTGGCAGCAGGTAGCAGCAGCAGCAGCAGTGGTGGCAGTGGTGGTGGTGGCAGTGGTGGTGGTGGTGGTGGTGCAGGTGGTGCAGTGGTGGTAGTGGTGGTGGTGGTGCAGTGGTGGTGGTGGTAGCAGCAGCAGTGGTAGCAGTGGTAGCAGTGGTAGTAGTGCAGCAGTGGTGGTGGTGGTGCAGTGGTGGTAGTAGTAGTAGTAGCAGTAGCAGTAGCAGTAGCAGTAGCAGCAGTAGCAGTAGCAGTAGCAGTAGTAGTAGCAGTAGCAGTAACACCAGCAGCAGCAGCAGTAATATAACAAGTTACTGGTGATGATAAAGGACTAAATAAAAAAAAAAAAAAAAAAAGAAGCAATAGAGTAAAACAATAACAATGGCAGAGAGAAAACCTTCATATAGGAAGACCTGAAAGGGATGTATGGAGCACGAGAGGTGAGTGAAGGGATGTGTAGGCTGACTGTGTACTGAGATAAGGAGGACTGAAGCTAATGGCAAAACGAACCACAGAGAGAGAGAGAGAGAGAGATGAAAGGAAATGCTATGTGCTGTAAGTGATGATCCGGAATAGACAGCAAAGAGAAAAAGTGAAGAAACGAGAGACAAAATAAGAAAGGAGAAAATTTAATGGCAAAATAGCCAAAAAAGAGACGAGGGGGAAAATGAAAGGGGTAATAAAAGGCATAGAAGAAAAAGAAAGGTAAGAGACGATGCAGGGAGACGAGAGGAGGAGAGAAAGAAAGGGAAGATAAAGGAAGGAGAAATATTGAAGAGGAGGAGCTAGGAGAAGGAGGAGAAAGACAAGATCAGAGAAGGAAAGGAGAGGAAAAGGATGAAGCAGGAAAAGAAAAAAAAATGCAACTGGAACAAAGAAAACGTGGAAAATTATGAAAGAAAACGAAATATAACGAGAGAGAGAGAGAGAGAGAGAGAGAGAGAGAGAGAGAGAGAGAGAGAGAGAGAGAGAGAGAGAGAGAGAGAGAGAGAGAGCATAATAAGGGACAGTCGCGGAGGGGTGTGAGGGGTGACTGCGGGCTGGGTGGGGCTGCACGCTGGGAGACACTGGTTCTTGCGGTGACGTGTAAATGATGTTGTCAGGGCGGCCAAACAACAGCTTTAGGGTCATCCTCTCGAAATTGGCCCTTTTTTATGCCCTCCCCCCGGCCGACTAGAGGCAGGGCGGCGGCTGGGTAGAGAAAGGCAGCGGTAGGGAGAACGTTGTCTTACCCTGACCCGCAGACCGCAGCCAGCCACTCACGTCAGGGGAAGGGAAATAAAGAAGTCGAAGATGGACGGGAGCGGACACCACGAGGGAAAAAGATGGATGGGTAGACAGATGCACCCGCGGACAGACAGACAGGCTACTTAAAGGCTGATAAACGGGTGGAATTGAAGAAAATATGGGTGATTGTTAGTTAGGAATGCCAAGAAAGGGTTGTCGATGGACGAAGAGAAACACGAAGAAGGGAAAAAGACGAATTACTTAACAGACTCTTGGACAGATCGCTTCAAGAGATATGCTGGTGAAACAGAGGAAACGAAAAGATAGTTGTGAAAAAGGAAACGCTCTGAAATAATAATTTTAAAAAGATTAGAAGGAAATCATTAAGTCGGAAACATGGCGGTCAACAGGTAGAATTAAGGAAACGGAAAGAAAGTTTTCAATTAGGAAATATGAAGGAAATAACTAATTCTTTCTATAGACGGAAAGAGAGAGGAAAGACAGACACAGGTAAAGAGTTAAAGGACACAAGGCTAAAGGAAACACTGGGAACTAACACCTTAAGAAGACCTTTTTTCCTACTTTTCCCTACCTTTTGTTTACCTTTTTGTTTCCCTTTTACGACAGCACCTCTTACACAAATACCAAGGAAACAGCAAATAGGTTTAAAAATGTGGAGGGAGTCACAATAATTACTATCAGGATATTGAAACACACATACCATTACTAAAAAGAAAAAAAGAAAAGAAAAAGGAAAGCTTCAATCACTACAGTCCGTCCAGTCGCCACAAAGTATTCCCAGCCCCTCGTGTGTCCTGCCCTCGAGTGACCAAAGGCGCGGAAATGTTTATTGCGAATGGAATTGTCGTTTTTTCTCTCCTCTGTCTCTCTCTCTCGTCCATACCTTCACCATATCCTCCTCTCTCTCTCTCTCTCTCTCTCTCTCTCTCTCTCTCTCTCTCTCTCTCTCTCTCTCTCTCTCTCTCTCTCTCTCTCCTCCTCCTTCTCCTCCTGCCTTTTCTTTTATTTTTATTTTCTTCGTTTACCATTCCTCCTCCTCCTCCTTCTCCCTTTTCTTCTCCTCCTCTCTTCACCTTCTCTTATTCCTCCTTCACCACCACCGCTACCACCACCACCACCACCACCACCACCACACAAAAAGACTAAACCCTCCCTTTCTTTGCAGCCACAACTCAATTACCTCTCCAGTGTTTCCAATTTAGGCGGTAATTTTCTAGAGGCGTGTCCCAATTTCCCGGTTACAAAGGCTTCCCGGATCGCGCTGTCCACGAGGCGCCAAATTACACGTAATGTATGGGGCGTTAAACCGAACCCGGACCGGACGCTTAACCTACGATGTGACCCCGACGCCTTGAAGCGAACCCAAACGAAAAAAAAAAGAAATGGAGGACAAAAGGGATTATATATTGAAAAAAAAAATGTTAAGGGGAAATTGTAACGAATGAAGGTGCAAGGAATTAGTGTGTTGGAGAAAAGAAAGTGTAGAAAGGGGTTTAAATTTTGCCTCGCTGTAAACTCCAGAACAAGAAGGATGTTGAAAAGAGAGAGAGGAATCTGTAGCGAATGAAACTCCGAGACTTGCTGCGTCTTTCTTGAAAGGTGAGAAGGAGAATTTAAATTTTGCTAATGTGGGTACGAGTAGAGAGAGAGAGAGAGAGAGAGAGAGAGAGAGAGAGAGAGAGAGAGAGAGAGAGAGAGAGAGAGAGAGAGAGAGAGAGAGAGAGAGAGAGAGAGAGAGAGAGAGAGAGGTGATAAGAAGATAAAATATAAATATGAGAAATTGAGAAGATAAAGGAGACGAAAAGAAAAATGAGGAGGAGGAGGAGGAGGAGGAGGAGAAGGAGGAGGAAGAAGAGGAAGAAGAAGAGAGAGAGAGAGAGAGGTCTTAGGACAAACAGAAAGAAGCACAAAGGAAGAACAACTAACACTAAACCTGTTGGCTTACAAGTTGGTATTTGTGCGAAAAGCAACCGTATCTAATCTGGATAAAGAAGGAGAGGAGGAGGAGGAGGAGGAGGAGGAGGAGGAGGAGGAGGAGGAGCAGAAGCAGGAAGAGGAAGAGGAGGAGGAGGAGGAGGAGGAGGAGGAGAACAACGAAGATTAGACTACGAGAAGGAAGTGGAAGAGGAAGAAGATTAAGAGAACAAGAAAGACGAGACGACAATGACGAAGATGAAAAAATAAGAAAGCGAATCACGAAGAAGGAAAAAATGAAGGAGGAAGGACGATGAGAAACACAAGAACACCAAACACACTAGAACAAAAAGTCAAAACAAATAACAACACAAAAGAAGAAAAGGGGAGAAAAAAAATACACAGGAGAACAAGGACAAGGAAAAATCGTGAGGTATGAACTAGACAGGTATAGAGGAGAGAGAGGTAGGAGTCCACGGCTTGCCTGGCTAATAAAGGTGTGGCAGGACAGGTAATGGGTCTGTTTAAGGATAAAAAATAGTCTATCTGGCCAGAAAGGGGAAGACCATCAGGGGCGCAGCAGGGAAGGGATTGACTGGATGGGGGATAGAGAGGAACAGTGAGAGAATAGGGAATAGAAGGAGGAGAGAGGATGAAGGGACCGAGAGTAAGGAGAAATAAAGATGTATAGAGAGACAGAGAGAGAGAGAGAGAGAGAGAGAGAGAGAGAGAGAGAGAGAGAGAGAGAGAGAGAGAGAGAGAGAGAGAGAGAGAGAGAGAGAGAGAGAGAGAGAGAGAGAGAGAGAGAGAGAGAGAGGAGGAAATGACGAAGAGCTGGGGCAGAGAAAGGATGGGTGAAGAGAAGGGAGAGAAAAAAGGGTAGAGAGGAATGAGATAAGGAATAAGACTAATAGTGATAAAGAGATAGGACAAGAAAAGGGTGTAGAGAAAACACCATAATCAGAGGAGGAATAGGAAAAGGGAAAAATTATGTAAGGACACAAAGATAAAACAGATCAAGTAATGGAGAGGAAAGGAAAGGAAAAGGATGGTTTGAAATGGAAGGGAAGTGGATGGGGAGAGAAGGAAGGAGAGAAAAAAAATGCCAGGAAATGATACAGCAAGAAAGAAGAATTAAGAAAACGATAGAAAAAAAAGAACAATTGAAAGGAAGATGAGAAAGAAAAAAGGAGAAAAGGAAAGAATAGATCATACTAGAGACATAAAAGATAAAAAAAAAATAGGAGAAATTAAAAAGAAGAGAATGAAGAAAAGAGACAAAAAAAAACTCTAAAAGATCTCAATAGAACAGGGACAATAGAAATATTAAAGGAAGTATATGATAGAGAGAGAGAGAGAGAGAGAGAGAGAGAGAGAGAGAGAGAGAGAGAGAGAGAGAAGGGGCGGGGAGAGGGAAATGGAAGGAAGAAAAGGAAGGGCAGTGAATGAGTTAAGTGGCCTTGGTATATATGGGCTGATGTACAGAGGAGGATAAGGGATGCAGGGGAAGGGAAGTGCTGTTATTGAAGGGACGTATTCGAACCAATATTAAATTCTCCCTCTCCCATTCCCTCTCCCTCTCTCCCTCCCTCTCCCTCTCCCAGTCTAGCAGGACCGAGAGTTTCACGAAGGTCAGGAAGGTTAAACTGACACACAATGACATTAATGGATAAGAGATGACCTCGAGGGGCTAGGAGAGAGGGAGAGGAAGAGGGATAGAAAGAGAAGAGGAAGGGGGGAGAGTAGGATATTGAGAAAAATAAGTTATAATTCGAAATGCACGGAAAAAAAAAAAAAAGGTTTAGAGAGGAAATTCAATCACTCACTTCACCTAATTCTATCTTTCATTTCTACATTTCTTTTTATCTACATCTCTCTCTCTCTCTCTCTCTCTCTCTCTACCTTCACCCACCTCACCTAACCTCACGTTAACCTTACATAATCTACTTATCTACCTTTATTCTTTTTAAACTTCCCTACATCATCTCCTTACCTTTCTTCACCTCACCAACTGTCATTTACAACTCACAAATGCACTAAAACAAGCAGCTTATTTCATTCATTTATTACTAATGGGGGACATAAATCACATCCCCTTCAGATTTCCTCAAGGATAAAAGCATCGTAATATGATAAGATGGAGGGAAAATTATAGCCGGGCAAGAGTGAATAATGCTACAGTAAGGTATTCACAACCTCCAATGAGTCTTCTGAAGTGGACTCAAGGTAGAATTGAGTACTTATGCTAATCCTGTTGGCTGTGCGTCGCTCCTTTGTTGTACCCACTAGGAGAGGGAGGGAAGAATGGAAGATGAGGTAAGGTTAGGTAAGGTTAGGAAAGCCAAGGTAAGGCAAGGTAAGGTGAGGTAAAGTAAGGTTTGGGATGACGGGAGGGGATGTGTATATAAGATGGCTAAAGGGTATATGAAAGAGTGAGAAAGGAAGAAAACAAGAAATAGTAGAAGGAAGAGAAGGAGAGAGAGAGAGAGAGAGAGAGAGAGAGAGAGAGAGAGAGAGAGAGAGAGAGAGAGAGAGAGAGAGAGAGAGAGAGAGAATTTATATGGGACTAAACACACATTCAAGTGGTTAAGGAAGAACTATTGTGAAGGGAATCAAGGAAAAGGGAGGGGAAGGCATATAGGTAGAAAGTGAAGGGTAAAAGGTAAATCATCGACGTAGGAGGAGGAGGAGGAGGAGGAGGAGGAGGAGGCAGCCGTCAGACATGATAAACAGTGCATTATGTACGAGTATTCTTCTCTAACTATTACAAGGATGAACGTAAAGAAAAGAGTGACGGACGAGAGGCAGCTTATACTGTAGAGACCTCTGTATAGTGACACCACCTTCACCCTCATTCCCTCACACACCACCAACGACTCCTCAAAGTGCAGCTATACTGCTATAGTCACAAGTCGAGTTACAAGTACGGAGAACAGCTCCTGAGCAATATAGATACAAAAAACTAAGAATTACCTAAACATTCGTAACATAACATTAATAAATTTCGCTAAGTTTATTAAAAGACCTACCTTTCTGCTCTGTGTGTGTGTGTGTGTGTGTGTGTGTGTGTGTGTGTGTGTGTGTGTGTGCGCGAGGAGGGAGGGGGGGATGGGGAGTGGAAGTCAGCGGAGATCCGAGCGTCGTTGATTGGCCAGGAGCCCTGGAGCGGCAGCTTGGAGCTCAGTATCACAGCTCTACAGGGTACACCCTCAGGCACCAATTCATGTTACATATTGACGTGCCGTACCTGCGCCACGTCTAGTACTCTCTAATGACACAACAAATGGCTTTGTCCAAGAGTAGCACTGTTTCAGCAGCACTGGAGCAGCAGGCTTCTCACTCCACACACAAGCGCAGGATCTCTTCGCCCTCACGGCACGAAGAGTTCCCTGCTGTGATTAAGAAACGCAGGCACAGCGCTAGCCTGCCCCACCACCGAGAAGGAGGCCAAGCCCACTCAGGAATAGCGCCCCACACCAGGAAGAGACCGGTAGCCACCAACTCATTACAAGATTCTTGTCCCTGCCCCGCTAAAAGGTCAAAAATTTCTTTCCCTTCACCACGACGCTTTTCTGGCCACATCAACAAGCTCACGCGTCGAGTTGACCAAGCAGAAGACGCAGCCAATGTGACAACTTCAGGCCGCAAGAGACAACGATCCGCAGCTGCCAGGGTGGCGACTGAACCCTCGCCCTGCTCCGCAAAGAGGCAGAGGACACAGAGTGGTGCGGCAGCCACTGCCTCTCCTGCACAGTCACCAGGCACAGGGCACAGTCAGCTTGCTCCTGGAGAGGCAGGAAGCCCGTCTCTTCCTTTCGTAACTGCTGCCACACACCACACGCCACCACGTCCCAAAGCTCCACAACAGGCTTGCTTCAACAACAAAAACAGACCCAATATGCGCTTGTTTCCTTGGTGGCGACACACTAAGCAAAGGAAACTTTTGAAGGAAGAGAAGGAAGCACTGCGATTCCTTCACCAAATTGACATTGCTCTGCTGACGATCGCTGACGTGGAACAGATCGTCAGTAACGGGACCAAGAGACTGGGATCGGGCGCCTATGGCTCGTGTGACAAGGCCGTCGATCCCACAACTCAGCAGCCACTCGTCATCAAAACGTTCGCTAAAGATCTCAACGGACTCGACGACCTCATCTCAGAGGCGACCAACCTGCGACACCTGCAGCTTCCCGGCGTGCAGCGACTGGTCGGCGTCTGCGTCCACACGCGACAGATGATAAGTCACTTTGCTGGTATCACCGCTAAACGCTACTTCAAGCGTAACGCACCCTCCCTAGCTGACACCCTCAGTGTCTTCGGCCAGGTCTCGCGAACGCTGCAGCACGTGCTCGACAAGGGTTTGACCCACAATGACCTTAAGAGCGACAACGTTTGCGTTCAGGCGAATACTGATGTCCCTGAAGCAACTATCATTGATTTTGGCCTCGCCCGGCGGGTGGGCACCCTGCTGATCTACGAAAAGTGCTCAGATTCGAAGAGGCTCCCCTGGCTGGCACCGGAGCTACTTCGGCACACCTACCCTTGTGGTGAGGCATCCGACGTGTTCAGTCTGGCTCACCTCATCAAAGAGTCGCTGCCCGTCAGGAGCAGGTCCGAACAGAGGCCCTCCCTGGCCGCCCTCAAGGAACTGGTGAGGCGCGCCCAGCTCATCACTCCAGCAAAGCGGCCCCGCCTCTCAGCGTTCACTGAGCTGCTGCAGCAGATGCACGAGGAGGCCACGAAGAGCGCAAAGGAGTGAGGTGATAAATTTGTAACTGAAATACGATGACGACAAAGAATGAAGCGTTATATCTGCGATCGAGAACACTAAACGCTATTCACTGATGAGATTGTTCACTGAGCGGGTAACGTAATGTTTAGCTACGTTTTTCATAGACTTTTACGTTTTTATGTGCTGAACGACGAAGACACAAAACGCCAAGCCTTCATAAACACCAGACATGACGCACGCCCATGGCCACGGACACGGGCACGGGCGTGATGATCTCAGCCACGCCTCAGAAAACACGAAACGCGACTTATGAGCACGGGAACGGGCGTGGTGATCGCAGCCACACCTCCGATAACACGAAACACGACGCACGAGCACGGGAACGGGCGTGATGATCGAAGCCACGCCTCAGAAAACACGAAACGCGACGCACGAGCAAGGGCACGGACGTGATGATCGCAGCCACGCCTCAGAAAAAACGTGAAAAACGCACGAGCACGGGCACGTGCACGCTGACCGAAGCCACGCCTTCGAAAAGACGAAACGCAATACATGGGCACGGGCACGGGCGTGATGATCGCAGCCACGCCTCAGAAAACACGAAACGCAATACACGGGCACGGGCACGGGCGTGGTGATCGCAGCCACGCCTCCAAAAACACGAAACGCGAGGCACGAGCACGGCCACGGGCATGGTGATCGCAGCCACGCCTTCGAAAAGACGAAACGCAACGCACGGGAACGGGCACGGGGCGCTGCCACACCACGCCTCCGATGACACGTAACACGACACACGAATATGAGTACGAGCACAGACACGGGGGTGCTGACCGGCGATACGCCTTCGAAAACAAGTGACACGACGCACTAGCACGAGCACGGGCTTGGGTGTGCTGAACGCCGCCACGTCTTCGAGAACACGAAACGCGACGCTCGAGCACGGGCACGGGTACGGGTGTGCTGACCGCCGCTACGTCTCCGTAAACACGTGACACAACGCACAAACACGAGCGCGGGCTTGGGTGTGCTGACCGCCGCCACGGCTTCGAGAACACAAAATGCAATGCACTACCACGAGCACGACCACGGGCACGGCCACGGGCGTGCTGATCGCCCATACGCCTAAGAAAACACGTGATACGACGCACGAGCAGGAACACGGGTGCGCTGAACGCTTCCATGCCTCCGAAAACACGAAACTCGACGCACAGGCACGTGCACGGTCATGGGCGTGCTGACTGTCGCCACGCTTTCGAAAACACGAAGCGCGATGCACGAACACGGGCAAGGGCACGGGCACGGGCATGGGCACGGGCATGCTGTTCGCAACCACGCCTTCGAAAACACGAAACACGACGCACGGGTACGGATATGGCACGCGCACGGGCGTGCTGACCGCCGCCACGTCTCCGAAAACACGAAACCTGACGTACGAGCACGACTACGACACAAACGTGGGCGTGCTGACAGCCGCCACGCCTCGAGAAACACGAAATGTGACCTACGAGCATTGGCACGGACACGGCCATGGGCACGGGCGCGCTGCCCT
>NC_059294.1:9707500-9727500 GCF_017591435.1 Portunus trituberculatus
TAGAGAAGAAGGGAGAGGCGTGTAGAAGCTGTCCATTATGCAGTCAGTGTTTGCTCATCTGTCACGTGTTGCTGCCTTGCCCACTCTGAGTCACCGGCCACGCGTCACACCGTCTTGAGCGCGATTAACAAACAATAACAGCGCCGTGTAACCTTCTCGAGTGACAGGCGGACAAAGGACCCGAAAGATTAGTTGGGTTATTACATACAAAGCACCATTTATAGCCGCCATTTACGTTAAGTCGCTCCCAGGATTCGTTTTACTTGTCTGTTTGTCTGTTTGCGTGTTAAGTTTGTTGATTTTAGTTGGAGTTAATGCACACACAGATACAAACATTACTCGGTACGTCAGTGGTGATGTTCTTGCTTGCTTCTTGCGTGGTTCAGGTTCGAATAACCATTTACCTAAGCGTTTTCATTGATGTGGGAAGTTGTATCCCGTTACGAACATAAGGATATTATAAAGAATAAAAAAGACGGGGATTGAGGAAGCTGCAAGGAGCCATTAACCCTTGTATAAAGCGTGTCAACTTATTTTTACGTATCCCTATCCATGAATGTCTAATTTTCTTTTAAATATCTCTACTGAGTCGACACACACACACACACACACACACACACACACACACACACACACACACACACACACACACACACACACACACACACCTGACACCTGTTTCTCTGTTCCTCTCCTTCAATGCATGCCATCCGTGACCTTTTCTGACCCCACACCGCCTGACCCAGCCTCCCCTTATTATACCCGCATACCCCTCACCCTCATTCCTCTCCTCATGACGTCACCATCCCTTCGTCAGCGCCACCAAGCAAACACTGAGGAGCGAGACGCCGATCCCTGCCTCAGATTTCGTAAACAATTCCCCCGGGTGTTAATTGTTGTGATTTTTTTTCATGCATTTTTAGCGCCTGCTGTTGTTCTTTGCCTGTGTGTTGCATGGCTGTGTGGTTGCTTAGTTGTTTGGTTGTAATTGTTTGCTTTGGTTGGTTGATTGTTGTGGTGGTTGTGGTTGTTTTTATTTTGTTAGGTTTAGCTTGGTTTTGTTTGGTTAGGTTAGGTTAAAGTAAAGTTGGCTGAATTAGCTTTGGGGTAGATTAAGTTAGGTTAAGATTAGAGTTAGGATAGGTTTAGTTTGAGTTAGACTAGACAAGACTAGAGTTATAATGATGGTGTAGTAGTAGTAGTAGTAGTAGTAGTAGTAGTAGTAGTAGTAGTAGTAGTAGTAGTAGTAGTAGTAGTAGTAGTAGTAGTAGTAGTAGTAATTGTTGTTGTTGTAGCAGTAGCAAAAAAAGTTGAATTGGCTTTGGGTAGATTCAGCTAGATTAAGTTAGATTAGATAAAGATAGGATAGGTTTACTTTGCGTTAGGTTAGACAAGATTAGAGTGATAGTCATGGTATTGAGTAGTGGTAGTAGTAGTAGCAGTAGTAGTAGTAGCAGCAGTAGGTGTAGTGGTGATAAAGCAATTCTCAGAAACTTCAGCATCGGATTCCTACAATGTTTATTTTCTGTAATCATTTTTATCGCAATGTTGATGTTTTTCTTGCCTCTGTTGCTGCTCCTGTTGCTCCTGTTGCTGTTGCTACGTCCACGCTTGTTTGTAGGTCGAAAAATCACGCGACACAGAGAGAGAGAGAGAGAGAGAGTGTGTGTGTGTGTGTGCGTGTGTGTGTGTGTGAGAGAGAGAGAGAGAGAGAGAGAGAGAGAGAGAGAGAGAGAGAGAGAGAGAGAGAGAGAGAGAGAGAGAGAGAGAGAGAGAGAGAGAGAGAGAGAGAGAGAGAGAGAGAGAGAGAAGGGAATGCTGAGGTCATCATACTGCATGTCCAAAATTATCCACAACGCTATGTACAGAGGAGGAGGAGGAGGAGGAGGAGGAGGAGGAGGAGGAGGAGGAGGAGGAGGAGGAGGAGAGGAGGAGGAGGAGGAGGAAGTGAAGAAGGAGGAGGCAAAGGAGGAAAAGGAGAAGGAAAACTGAAAAGATAAAAAATATGAACATGAAAAAAATTAGGAAACAAAGAAAAATATTATCGAGAGAATAAAGATTACAAAAAAACAAGAGAAGCAACATAAGAAGTTATGAGAGAGAGAGAGAGAGAGAGAGAGAGAGAGAGAGAGAGAGAGAGAGAGAGAGAGAGAAAGTTTGTAATGAAAAACATGAAAAACTAGTTACACTTTACCTTATTTGAAAATTATCCTGCTTTTCCTTCCTCGCTTTTCCTTGCATCCATTTCTATTTTCCTCTCTTCCTAACCGCCAATACCCCCCCTCTATCTCTCCCTTTTTGTCTCTCTCTACATCTGCATCTGCCTCTCTCTCTCTCTCTCTCTCTCTCTCTCTCTCTCTCTCTCTCTCTCTCTCTCTCAACCCAAGCCACACTCCTGCTGCGTCTCAATCGTGGTTACCGGGCAGGTGGGTGGCGGGACGGCACTAATTAGCGGGCCAGGACAGGTAATGAGGTCGTAAAGGTCTGGTGATGGCGGGTGGTAAGTCTGAGTGGCCGAGGAGTCATCCGGAGAAATTATGCGTGTTTTTCAAGAGTTTTCCTTGTTTTTCAGAGAGTTGTTTTCTTTTTTTCCAGTTTTCTGTTATTTTTTTTTTTTTTTTTAGTTTTTTATTAATTATGTGGTTAGTAATTTTATGTGTGCGTCTTGTACTATGTGACTTTTGCTGGTTTCTTCATTAGTTTTGTTATTTATGCTAATTTTTTTTCTTCACTTGCGCATAATTTTTTTTACCAATTGCATCTCAAACTTAGAAATTTATCACTTATTCATTTTTATCACCTATTCACTCACGTATCAAGGCGTCAAGTTATACATTCATACAATCACATATACATTAACTCCTACACACACACACACACACACACACACACACACACACACACACACACACACACACACCTCGACAGCTGATGCCTTCATGCCTCCACGAGCAAAAGAAAACAGTGTGGGCGTGGGTGCGACGAGGCGTGGGCGGCGGGGGTGGCAGGGCGTAACATCAAGTCCCCTCCTCCTGTCACTACATCCTCACACTGCCTCTCCCTCTCACTCTCTCTCTCTAGCACCTGTCACTCTCCCTTACTTACTCTTACTCTCCCTTCGCGTTTTCTATACACTTCCTCGTTCACCTCATTCTCGTTCTCCTTCTCTTCCTCTACCAAGGTCGTTATCCTCTTTCTCCTTCATCATCATCCTCTTGTCGCGAGAACGTATTCTATTTATAAATAACTGCTATTTGTATTTCTACTTCTGTTTTTCCTCCTCCTCCTCCTCCTCCTGCTGCTTCTCCTCTTCCTCTTCCTCTTCCTTCTCCTCCAACAGTTATCGCCCTCCTCCACATACTCTCTCCTTACCTCCTGTATAGTCTCCCCAGCTCTCTATCCCTTGCATCCGTAATCCTCTCTCTCTCGCTCTCTCTCTCTCTCTCTCTCTCTCTCTCTCTCTCTCTCTCTCTCTGACAAAAACACTCCTGCCAGTCTCCGTGCAGTGAAGGCGCCGAGTTGGTCTGCCAGTGATACAATTTGAGGAGACGCGCTTGTAATGGATACTCGGCTACGCAAAAACTGGGAGGTGGTGGTGGTGGTGGTGGTGGGATGCGGGAGACGGAAACTAAAAAATAAAACGTAAAAATAGTACGGGTGTGAAAAATAAGTGTATATATGTATATCTGGTTTTTCGTTTTTCTTTTTTTTTTTTTTCTCTTCCATTTTTTTTTTCTTTGTAAGGATCAAAAGAGGATACTGATACTGGTGGTGGATTTCGTGTGTGTGTGTGTGTGTGTGTGTGTGTGTGTGTGTGTGTGTGTGTGTGTGTGTGTGTGTGTGTGTGTGTGTGTGTGTGTGTGTGTGTGAGAGAGAGAGAGAGAGAGAGAGAGAGAGAGAGAGAGAGAGAGAGAGAGAGAGAGAGAGAGAGAGAGAGAGAGAAATGGACACAAAAATGGACAGACAAAACAAATAGACACAGAGATAGATAGACTAGCAGATCGACAGAAACAAATAGACAGGTAAAAAAAAAATAGGAAAAATAGAAAGCCAAACAGCCAGACAGACAGACAGACAAACAGGCAGTGAGCGATAACAAAACATCTTTATTTCGAAATATTTAATGATCGTAAACTTAAACTGAGAGAAAATTTACGCAGTTCAACCATTATGATTAGAAACAAATTTATAAACAAAGAAAAATTGCGTAAGAGGAAGAACAAAACAAAAAAGACATTGTGTTAAAGTTTTCACCACAAGAACAATAATTCCGTATATGCCAAAACAAACTCTCTCTCTCTCTCTCTCTCTCTCTCTCTCTCTCTCTCTCTCTCTCTCTCTCTCTTTAATATGTTTGTAACTGGAAGAGAAGGAAATTTGGAAGTATGTAAATAGATATAGAGTCGAAGAGGAGGAGGAGGAGGAGGAGGAAGAGGAGGTGAAGAAGAAGAAGAAGAAGAAGAAGAAGAAGAAGAAGAAGAAGAAGAAGAAGAAGAAGAAGAAGAAGAAGAAGAAGAAGAAGAAGAAGAAGAAGACGAAAACGAAGAAAAAGAAAAATAATGATGATCTCAAGAGAGAGAGAGAGAGAGAGAGAGAGAGAGAGAGAGAGAGAGAGAGAAAAAAAAACCACCACTAACAAAAGAACCACCAACACCACCACCGCCACCACCACCACCACCACAAAACGAAGAACCAGAAATAGTTCGCCCGGTAACCCAAACACAGCTAAACTAAACACACCTTATTTTGGCGTGCAGGTCTGGGAAACCACAGAAATCCCAGGTACTTGCGACAAACTGTGTATTTTACCTGCGATGTCTGGCGAGGCTGCAACAGCGACTATACTGCGCACGAGAAGGGACAGAGGGAGAATGGAAGCTGTGTGAGGCCTTGGGAGAGGAAAAGGGAGAGGGGAGAGGAGAGAGAAGGGAGAGTTACTGTGCACGAAGAGGGAGGGTAGAATCTGCGTGGGTTCTTGGAAGAGATGAAGGAAAGGGCGGGGAATTTTAACTCATTCAGTACTGCGACACATTTTTACTTTGAGTTTTGGGAGTGATTAGACGATTTTATTTATATTAGGAAGGCTCTATAGAGGCCAAAAGATTAATGGCCACAGTCTTTACTATTTTAATCCCCCACATAAGTTTCTGAAGCATTGGAAAAGCACCAAAGAGTAAGCAGAATGAATATCGAAACGCGTCGTGGTACTGAAGGGGCTAAGTAGTTAGAAAGGAAGATAAAAGAGTAGAAAGTATAGAGAGAAATGTCAGTGTTCGGCATAATATGAAGGGAACGATGAGAGGTTATAGAGTAGATAGGTAAAGAGGATGAATTTAATATTTTCAGAAATGTTTGATGGAAAAGTAAGAAGAAAGTCGAGATGTTGTAAGAGCGGAAGAGAGAAAGAAACGTGAACAGGAAACATAGATAAGGAAAAAGACAGATTTAGTCTCAGCAGAAGTGAGGAGAAAGTTGGCGTGGAATTACTTATAGGAAAAAGGGGAAAGAAACCAGATGTGATATGAAAAGAAGTGAAGAGGAAGGCTGGATAACATTGATAGCAAAAAGGGCAAGAAAGGAGTACGATTTGGAAGGGAAGTGGGTGATAAGATGGACAGCTGAAGCAGTAATAGGACCTAAATATTATTGATTCATGGCAATTTCAGTGTTTACAATGACGAATGTTTTACTGTAACTTTATCAACAGTAGAACCTCATAAAATCATTCTTTAAATCCGTCATCGCTTCGAGTAAGAATATGAAGCCACAGACTAAGTCATTGAATCCCTCACTAAGTAACTAAGGCATTATCCAACTAACAAACTAATGAACAAGCTAACTAACCACTCAACAACTAAATTAATAAAGTAGATAACAAATATAAGATACAAGAGAAAACAAGAAAAAAATTTACTTCATAAAGCCACACCCATAACGGGGAGCAGCTTTACTTATAGGCAGCTGAATCACACATCACATGATCACACCACTCCCCCCATCAGTCCCCGCCTCAAGCCACCCACCCGGCCAGCCACACCCGGAGCACCGCGGTCACCCATCACTGGCTAGCCGGGGCGAGGGAAGACAGGGAAGGATAGTGAAGCGAGAGAGCATTGTCTTAGCGAGTTACACAACAGTCGGGAACTACTCTTATAATATTTTGACAATGCCTTTCTTATATGATGCGGGAAACACTAAAATTTGATACCATAAGGCCAAATAGTTGGTGTAAAAACAGTGTGTTTTCGCCCGGGATCGAACCGGGGACCTTGCGCGTGTGAGGCGCACGTGATAACCACTACACTACGAAAACTTGATACATTAAAGTGAAATAATAAATCAGAATGCAAATTATATGGAGATTATAATATTGGTTCATTAATATAAATGTTTTTTTTTTTTCTTCTTTTTCGCAACATTTGTAACATGATTATATGAAAGATGATAAACATTATTCATAAAGTAACACTCTCTCTCTCTCTCTCTCTCTCTCTCTCTCTCTCTCTCTCTCTCTCTCTTTCTTATTCAGTACAGAAATGTTTATCGGAAAAAGGAGTCGGCGCGTTAAATATTGACGAGGAAACTCACACCATATACTGCTCCCAATCGCTTCCCCCAGCCAGGCCGTGACATGTTTGAGTGAGGTTGACCACCCTGTCAAAACACCCACACCTATATATGCGCTCTCTCTCTCTCTCTCTCTCTCTCTCTCTCTCTCTCTCTCTCTCTCTCTCTGGCAGTCTGTCTATCCACGTTATTTTCCCGACTAGTAACTGTTTCCTTTTTTCCTCCCAGAGTATAAATGAAGAGAGAGAGAGAGAGAGAGAGAGAGAGAGAGAGAGAGAGAGAGAGAGAGAGAGAGAGAGAGAGAGAGAGAGGAAGGGGGCCTCAGACAATAGACCGTTTCATTTAATACCTCTAAACGCCTCTAATCTCTTTCATCTGACTCAACCCTGCCAGGTTAGTCACCCCTATTCTACTTCTCTCTCTCTCTCTCTCTCTCTCTCTCTCTCTCTCTCTCTCTTTATCGAGTTGTCTGTCTCCCTCTCTTACTTTTCCATATACCGCCCGGCTAGCTCAGTCGGTAGAGCACGAGACTCTTAATCTCGGGGTCGTGGGTTCGAGCCCCACGTTGGGCGAATACTTTTTCTGCCCAACAAGCTTCGAGGTTGGTCGCCGCCCTGACCACTTGACTGGCTGGCTGTCTGGCTGCCTCTCACCACACATTCATGCTACTCTCGCCTCAACTCTCATCCATTCCTGTCACCCGCACTCTCTTCATCTCCATCATCTACCTCCTCCCTTCCCTATCTCTAGCCTCTGTCCTTCTCACCTCTCTGCGTCCTCTACCTACCCTCCCTCCCTACGATCCCTTTCCTACCCACCCTCCAAACTCCCTCCCCCAACCCTACCGCCCTCCCAGCAAATCTCCCTCCTCTTCCTCGCTCCCCGCCTTTCCTCTCCACCCATGACCACACACAGCTCAGGACAGGAGGAAATGCCATAGGTTAAAAGGCTGGACTCAATATCTACGCTGCGTGGAGACAAGGATAACACAAGAATGGCAACGACAATAACAACAATGGCACGTATTCTGACACGCTTTGCTCTCTCAACACGGAAAAAATTTAAAAAACGTGTAGATGATTATTATAGTCGGGTGTTCAAGTATGATTCTCCTGTTAATAATGTAAAAGTTTTCTTGATTTGTCGCCAGAACCATTAGAACTTCATTAAAAACCTTTGTAACTGCTTATAGAAGAAAAAACAGGAAGAAACGAGAGAGAGAGAGAGAGAGAGAGAGAGAGAGAAAGCATTGTCAAGTGAACCAGTTTGAGCTAAGTGCATTGTGTGTGTGTGTGTGTGTGTGTGTGTGTGTGTGTGTGTGTGTGTAGGAGTGTTTTGTTGGCGGTGACCCAGAAGTGGAACGTGAAATCACCACATCATCAGCTGACAACGAGGAATTGAGTCTCCATTACGGGATTAGGTTCGTTTGTGTCTCGTGGTGGCGAAGGCTGAGGATGTGGTGGTGGTGGTGGTGGTGGGTGGATGGGTGGATGAGTGAATGAGTAAATGAAGAAAGGAAGGAAGGACACTCAATTAAAAGGACGATTAAAAAGTTCTCTGCCTCGCTCATAAAGCCTCATAAACCTGGCATCATTTTTTTTCTAGATAAAGTCACCGCGCGATAAAATAGATTGAGAGATAAGATAGTGCAATATTCTCTCTCTCTCTCTCTCTCTCTCTCTCTCTCTCTCTCTCTCTCTCTCTCTCTCTCTATCTATCTACTCGCGTTTCTGTTTTTTTTCCCCTCCATCTTCTTTACTTATTTATTCTCATGCGAGTTGCTTCTACTAATTGTTTTATATTTACTTCTATTTTTCCGCGTTCCAATTCTTGCTTCCTCGTTCCTTCTTTCCTTTTCTTTCTCTTTAATCTAATGTTTTGTTTTACTTTTACTTTAGCCTCGTCTGTTATTTACTTCTTAACATAATACAACTTCTATTTGGCCTCTCTCTCTCTCTCTCTCTCTCTCTCTCTCTCTCTTTAGCTCGTCCCCGTAACACAGACAACACAGACAATCCTTCAAGTGTGCATAACCTTCACGCGAGTCCTTTCTCTCACAGTGACGTCTCTTGTGCCTACCCAGCCAGCCAGCCCACTAACACACCCAAGTCAGACAGCATCCACGCGTCATAAATCCCGTGGTAACATGAGAGCAGCGGCCTTATAACAACACCAAAACAATGCGTTACTTTCTTGGTCACTAGATTTTTCCAGTTTTTTTTTTTTTTCTCCTTTTTTTCATTGGCCTTGATGCTTGATGTTTGTCCCCTCTCCGTTTTTCTATTTTTCTTTCTCTTCTCTCTTCTTTCTTTATTTTCTTCTCTCAAATGTCCTTCTATGTCTATATCGAGTTTCTTTCCCCTCTCATCCATCTCTCTGTTTTGTTTGTTTATTTATTTTTTTTTTTTTTTTTTTACTCCTCTACGTACTATTTGTGATTCTTCCTCCTCTTCCTTCTTCTTCCTTCCGTTTCATCTAGTTCTTTTTTTTCAGTTATGCATGTTCACTACTATTCATTTTCGCCTTTTTTTCATGTTTTCTGTATTTTTCTTTTATTATCATTCATGGTTACTGTCTTAAATATCTCTTCACTTTTTACTTTTCTTATCGTGACCCCCTTTTTTCAAACTCGACGTGCCCTCTTTCTGTCTTCAGCACCTGATATTCTAAATCCGTCCATTATTCTCTCATTCTATTTGTATATTCCTCCATATATTTAACCACCCATCCTTTCTTTAATCTACTATACCCCCTTTCTCTCAACCATCAACACATCTTCATACTTCATCCATCTTTTAAATTCTATACCACATTCTTTTAACTAACCATTCCCTATTCCCTTCCACACATACACCTATTCACCCACCTACCACCTTTTTTTCCCCCTACTATTGGTTTTCCTTTTTTATCAACTAATCCTCCTTTCCTCCGGGCAGCAGCTGAAGCCCAAACACACCACTGGTCTGGCTGGCGAAACCCATTAGTCCCTGTACCTGTGGCTGCCGGGAGACGTAAACACGAAGGCTCAGGAGGGCGGAACTCAAACCTCACACCGCAAAAAAGAAAACCGGTACAGGAAGGAAGCACGTGTTTATGTCTCTCAGTATTCTCAATAAACGCTTCGTGCTGGCATAAGATGATGCTTTTTCTAAGGCCACAGATGTCTCATAGGGGGATGTTAAACTACTGCTGACCTCATAAAAAACACCATTGGAATATACAATAGATTTCATTACAGTCTCTTAAATGCTGATTGAGTTAAATTGTTGAAGTGTGTAAGTGTATGGGCCGATGTCTTCGTGGTTTGATGCTCAATAGTAAATGGCAAATAACTCCCTCACCCCATTCAATGCGAAATGGGAAGTGAAGGGACGAATGATGGTAATCCACTTTATAACTTTATAACACAACGGGAATAAGAGTAAGTGAAGTCAAGAGAGAGAGAGAGAGAGAGAGAGAGAGAGAGAGAGAGAGAGAGAGAGAGAGAGATAAACAGAACAGTGTGAGAAAGGAACATTGTGCGTGGAGAGAGAAAAAAAAAAAAATTGATACATTGAAAGGCAGATGATTGCACGCGAGTCGACTTCCATTGACCTTATGAATGAAAACGCATTTAACAAGGCGAGAGACGAAAAAAAAAAAAAAATCGGCAAAAGGTTAGGGGGAAATTGTGGCGAGGCGCTGCGAAGTGACCGGGAAACAAATGAGACAAGAGAAACTCATCAGTGACCGGGAACTTACAATGGGAGCAGCACACACTGGCCGGAATGCACAGGTAACACTGGCAGCACATATGAGAACAGGTAGGACGAGTGATAACAAGCAGTAGGGGTAAGAAGAGACTGCATAGATAGCAACACAAAGCACAGGTGATGATAAAAAGTAACACAGGTAAAAGGAGACAGCACAGGTAAAAAGGAGACAACACAGGTAACAGGAGAGATGCAGGTAACAGAAGACAACACAAGTAGCAATAGATAGCCAAGATAGAGCACACATTAACTAATTGGGTACGTACCATGACGCGTTTTCATATTCATTCTGCTTACTATTTGGTGATTTTATACAGCTTCAGAAACTCATGTAAGTAATCAAAATTGTGAAGACTGTGGCCATTAATCTTCTGCCCTCCATAGACCCTTTCTAATGGCAATAAAATGGTCTAATCGTACACGTATCTCAAAGTGAAAATGTGTCCCAGTATTGAAGGGGTTAAAGGTAAATAGAAGCAGCCCAGGTAACACAGGAAATGCATGTAACACAGTGGCAACACAAATACTAACAAGCAACACAAGAGGTAAGGCAACACTTTCTCCCCATTCACCTCATTAAACCTCACAACCTTCATCTATATTCCACTCAAACATCGTTCAGAAGAGGAACTACTGAATATCATGCCCTCTCCCTCACCCTCTCTTCTCAGTCAGCCCTCCCTCATCCCCCCCAACCTTAATCCAATACACGAGAGGAAACGAGTCAACTCATCTCTTACTCAGCAGAAATAGAATACCCTCTCCATTCTTGATAGAGAGGAAGCAGACACCCTCACCCACGCAGACCGAGGCAGCAAACGACCTCTTCAATCACACAAGGAACCAGAAACACTCCTTCTCTAATCAAAGGGAATATTAACCTCCTTCCTTTTCACTTACACGAGTGGCAAAACCCTCCCGCCCGCTCTCTCACCAACCACAAATGCATTATCCATCCTACCTTTCCACCCAAGATTACCGTATTATAGCCAATAGGGAAAATAAATGCCTGATACCTACATTTTTCTTGGTCGATTTTTATTTCACTCCCTCCTTTTCATTTACACGAGTGGCAAAACTTTCCCCCCTCCCTTTCGCCAACCGCCAAGCATTATTCAACCATCCAACCTACCTTTCCACCTAGTGTTGCCAACAAAATACCGTGTTATAAACAATAGGGGAAAAAGCGCCTTATACCTACATTTTTCTTTGTGGTTTTCTATTTCCCTCGTACTTAAATCATTCCTATCATTTTCTAACCCTATTCAGTCTCGTTTTCTTGATTCTCCTTTCCTTGTACCACCATGCACCGGCAGATCTCTTCTCTCTCCCGCCCTCTCTCTATGTTCCCTACCAGACGAGCCAGACGCCACACCACGCCACGCCACGCCACGCCACGCCACGCCAGCCTCACCTCATGAACCGGACGCTGCTGAAGTTCAAAGGTCACCGGTTCATGACCTCAACAAAGCCTCGCCACATGAATGAATGGAAGGAAAGGTCTGGTAAATGAAACAAAACACTGATTTGTATTAGGTTTGCCGCACATTCAGCTCATGGCGCCGAGTATTAAATGACTTCATGAACTTAACGGGGAATACAAAGTCAGGTTCCCAACAACAGCGGTTCATCCTGTGTGGTAAGAAAGAGAGGGAAAAACTTTGAGTATATAAAAAACAGGTTCTAAGTTACGCTTCTGGTTCCTTCACCTCATGGCTGGCAATGGTATTCACACTCATGATTTCCTATACGACAAGAATAAATAAGGATGACTTCAAATCAGGTAAATAATGTGTTATGGATAGATTCACTCCTGCATCACACACTTCACCGTCCTAGTCACCCCCGTATATTTCTTAGTCCACTTATAAAAAAGGATTATGAGTTAAAAGATAAAAAAAAAATAAAATGAAGGACTGACTAGTATATAATAACACACTAGAAAACTAATTAGAAAGGAATGAAAAGGGGAAAAATACTAAACGGAATGCTTCACACACCCTCTTGTCCTTCCCCTCCCTCACTCCTCCCTTCCTTAACCCACTAAAGCAAAACAAATGAGTAAAAACAGATATAAAAAACCGAAATTCAGAAGAGAAAGAAGAAAAACAAAAAAAGACAGACTTCCTTTTACATCTCTTACAAAATCACCACCTCGCTCCTGCACTGTTTACTGGCGAGGGAGGGAGGGACAAAAGGGCGCCCTGCTGAACCATCTCAAGCAGCAGCAGTAACAGACAGACCATGGAGAAATGCACACCTCCTCTCGTTAAGATAATAAGAAGCAGGCCGCCTGTCTCTCTCCAAGGCCGGACAGTGCTAATGATTATTGGATGCGAAGCTGAGGCGTGAGGAAGTTGTGAAGTTGCGGAGCTGAAGAAAAATGTAACGAAAGAAGTAAGGTAGTAAGGTCTCTCTCTCTCTCTCTCTCTCTCTCTCTCTCTCTCTCTCTCTCTCTCTCTCTCTCTCTCTTACAGATCTTATCGCTCTATATTCCTCCATTCACGCCCCTTCCACTCCTCCTTCCTCTGTTCCTCCCAATACTTAACAATGCCTCTCCTCGCCCTCCTTCGCCTCCCACTATTTTTTCTTCTCTTACTCCTTTTCTCTGCCTCCCTCAAGTTTATTCCACCCTGTCCTTTCTCCCTCTCTCTCTCTCTCTCTCTCTCTCTCTCTCTCTCTCTCTTCTACTCCTTTTCGCCGCCTCTCCCTTGGTTCCTCCCTCCCTCTCCTTGCCCTTTTCTATTTTCTTTTCTCTTCTCTCTCTTCGCTATCCCACTTCACCTCACTCAAGAACCTGTCATCGTCATAATGAGAGGATAAACTCCCTTCCTCTTCTCTCCTCCTCCTCCTCCTCCTCCTCCTCCTCCTCCTCCTCCTCCTCCTCCTCCTCCTCCTGTCCACATTACCTTTGTCCTTTCCACCTCACTAATTCATTTCCTCTTTTTTTTTAATGAATTGTTATTTAATGTTTCTTCAATGTGACTTTAATCATCAAGTTTATTAAGCATTTTTTATTCTCTCTCTCTCTCTCTCTCTCTCTCTCTCTCTCTCTCTCTCTCTCTCTCTCTCTCTCTCTCTCTCTCTCTCTCCTACATTCTCCTAATTTCCACCCCATGTTTCCCTCACACTTTCCTCTTCCTCCCACTAATCTCCCGCTCCTTCTCACAGTCACCATCAGCGGCCGACCACCACAAGCCACCGTCCATCTCCCGTGACAACACACCTGCCGCCGCGCACCTGCCCAGGACAACGCCCCCTCACCTACATCCGCTTCTAAAAGGTTCCCATCAGGTGCCTAGTGAAGCGTGGATGATTCTGATGCTTCCTTCCTTCCTTTTCATCGTTTTTTTTTTTCCTATTAGTTTTATTTCTTATCGTTCTTTTTTTATCTTTTATTTTTTTTCCTTTTTCTTTCTCTACATCTATTTCTCTTTCTATTCCACTCATCACTGTCCCTAAGTCATTTTCTCTACTTTTCTCTCCAACAAACTTCTTTACCTCTACGTCTGTTTCTCCTTCTCCTCTATTTCTTTTCCTCCTTCTTCTCCTTCTCCTCTACCTCTTCTATCTAATAAGCAGCGCCTCAAAAGCACCGACGTAAAGATAATTGTTCACACACACTCAGATCTCAGGCACCGAGCATTTCCAAAGGCGTACAAGTGTCTCTCTCTTGCCGTAAGCAGCCGTGTAAGTGCGTGGTGTGTTTATGGTAAGTATGCGACCGTGTGGGGATTTACGTGTTTGGATGGGTGGGTAGCGGGGAGGAATGACTATGTGAGGGGTGGGTAGGTTAAGGTGGAGGTAAGTGGGTGTTCCTTCGGTTGTTATTGCTGTTGTTGTTGGTGGTGGTGGTGGTAGTTATAGTAGTAGTAGTAGTAGTAGTAGTAGTAGTAGTAGTAGTAGTTGTTGTTGTTGTTGTTGTTGTTGTTGTTGTTGTTGTTGTTGTTGTTGTTGTTGTTGTTGTTGTAGAAGTAGTAGTAGTAGTAGTAGTAGTAGTAGTAGTAGTAGTAGTAGTAGTAGTAGTAGTAGTAGTAGTAGTAGTAGTCTTTTTTGTAAGGGGAAAACTAGCCCAGGGCAACATAAAAAAAAAATGTCCATTTAGTAGCAGTAGTAGTAGTAGTAGTAATAGTAGTAGTGGTGGTGGATGGAAGTGGTGGTGGTGGTGGTGGTGTTGCCATGAATTTTATATCATGCACTATTATTTCATCTCTCTCTCTCTCTCTCTCTCTCTCTCTCTCTCTCTCTCTCTCTCTCTCTCTCTCTCTCTCTCTCTCAGCAAGTAGATATGTAGGTAGGTTATCGAGCAGGTAATCAAATAAGCAACCAGGTAAGCAGACAGATAAGCAGGTAAGACAATAAACTCTCTCTTGTATATTCCTGTCATTACAAACACACTGATTGATTAAGCAATTCATCTCTTCGTCAATAAACTCTCTTAGTCATTTATTTCCCTCGTTTATTACTCAAGCAATTTGTTTTCAGGCTCATTCTTTTGTTTTTCCTTGAGTAATGTTTTTGTACATTTGCTTAAAGTATGTAAATGTGAGTAATTTGCATAACAATGATGGTGATCTTGAGAGGGAGAGAGAGAGAGAGAGAGAGAGAGAGAGAGAGAGAGAGAGAGAGAGAGAGAGAGGGAGGAGAAAGAGAAAGAGAGAAAGCATAATAATAATAACTTGAATTTTGAAACTCTCTCCAGGATGCAAAACTTATTATGGAGATGCTTTCAGTTTTGGAAGGAGTGAAGGTTCAAAACACCACGAAATTATAAGAGAGAGAGGAAAAAAAGATGGAAAATATATGAGCAGTACCTGGCAATTGTAGCTGGCAAGGAGCACCGCCCTATACCTCGCCTCTCCCAGTTCATCCCCGTCCTTCCCTCCCTCTCCCCTGCTGTACCCACCCCCTCACCTTCCCAAAGACAAATATGCTCTCCAAGACTATTTTCAAAGGCCATCGATATGATTACCCCGTTTCTCAGGTGTTTTTCACGATAACAATATAAGAACTTTGTTAATCTATAACCTGAACCATAAACACTTCCTTAACCCCTTCAGTACCATGACGCGTTTCCATATTCATTCTGCTTACTATTTATTGATTTTATACAGCTTCATAAACTCATGTGAGGTATAAAATAGTGAAGACTGTGCCCATTAGTTTTCTGACCTCCATAGACGCTTCCTAATGTAAATAAAGTGGTCTAATCGTTCACAAATTTCAACGTAAAAATGTGTCCCAGTACAGAAGGGGTTAACAACATGTGTAACTTCAACTAGAGTCTTTTGAAAGTAAGGTTGCCACACCTTGCAGTCTTCAGGTGCATCCCGCTGAGCAGCTCCGAACACTCCCATGATGCTGAGGAATGTTTACGTCCGCGTGGGTGGGTTGTGTTCCTTGTGGAGTTAAGAAAATGTGTCTAATGTTTGTGAGTTGGAGTGGAAATGGAGTTTAGTATATAGTTGTTGTTCTTGGTAGTGGTGGTGGTAGTGGTAGTGTTCTTGTTATTGTTATTTCTATTACTATCATTATTATTTCTAAACCAATCATTATTTTTTCTACTACTAGTACAATACTATTAAAAAAATTTGATTAATATTTTTTTTTTTGCAATTCTGCGTTTCGATTATTTTGCTATATGTGAATAAACTATCTACTGTATATCTATCTATGTCTGTATTTGTTGGTCTCTGTCTATCTGTATAACTGTCTACTTGATTATATAAAGAAAATATTAATAAACTCTAAAAATCCCAATATACCATAAGCAAAGGGAACAATACCCTCTGTTCCCACTGTATTTTCTTCCTCTTTTTCTCCTCCTTGTCTCCTCCACCTTCTCCTCTCCTTCCTTCCCTCGTCACCATCTCCACACTAAAAAAAAAAAAAAAAAGAAAACACGTTACTTCCCGTTCCTCCTACACACAATCCACTAATCTCTCCTACCCTACTACCTCCCAACCAACACACCACCACCCTCCCCAACACACCTCCTCACCATCAACATCTCCCCCCAGAGCATCCTTCCCTTACCCATCATCCCCGAAAATCAGGTACTGTGAGCGAGTAAGCAAGTGAGCGAGTTTACACCTCCACCCACATCCACGTACACCTGTTTTTCTTCTCCTTTCTTTTTATCTTCTTTTTTTTTCTATCTATTCACCGTCCGCTTCCTACCTGTTTGTTTCAGTGTGTGTGTTTATTTCCTGTCAAAAAGAACGGCACTTCAACATTCTACTACTGTCGCTGTTCTCTACGTCTGATTTTTTCATTTTTTTTTTTTTCTTGGTTTCTGTCTGTCTCTCTCGTTTACTTTCCCAACAGCATTCTTCTACCTACCTTTTTGTTTATTTACCTACTTTTTTTGTGTGTGTGTGTTATTTCCTGTCACAATGTTGGGTAGCTCTCTCTCTCTCTCTCTCTCTCTCTCTCTCTCTCTCTCTCTCTCTCTCTCTCTCTCTCTCTCTCTCTCTCTCTCTCTCTCTCTCTCTCTCTGTTTGCTCTTCTAACTACTTCCGTGTGTCAATTGTCGAGGGGAAGCTCATTAACATTTTTAACTCCTGTGTTTATGTACGCAGAGAGAGAGACACGCGAGAATGACAGGATCAACAGTAACATCAGGGGAACAGAATTATAATAGTATGTCTTCTTCAAACCTGTAGTGACAAGTTTTTTTTTTCTCTCTCTCTATCTTTATTTCTTTTTTTAATTTTTTGTGGAGTAATACGAGAATATTTGCTGGTGGTTCCTTGCACTGGTTCCATTCCCCCTCCTCGTCCTGTTCCTCCTACTTTTTTCTCCTCCTCCTTCTCCTGCTCCTATATACTCCGTTTTCCTGCTCCTCCTTTTGTTCTTCTCTTGCTTATTTTTCGTCTCCATCTCCTCCAGTTTCTTTTTCTCCTCCTTCTCCTCCTGTTTCTCTTCTTCCTTCTTCTCCTCCTCATCTCCTCCTCCTCCTCCTCCTCCTCTACAAGGCTGTGAATATTTGTTCTTTATTGATATTTCTTAGTTTTCCTCTTCCATCACACCTCAATCCTCCTCCTCCTCCCCCTCCTCCTCTTCCTAATCCTCCTCCTCCTCCTCCTCCTCCTCCTCCTCCTCCTCCTCCTCCTCATTTTCCTTCTCTTCCTCCTCATCCAAACAATCTGAAGCTATATGTAACACACCTAAAGGCCTTCCACCACCACCACCACCACCACTACCCTCAGGCGCGTCACATGATCACCACCTCCCCGAAAAACCTGATCCTGCCACTGGGGTACCAAAGGATTTCCCAACAACAGAAGGAGAGTCGTGTGGCGCGTTGCCCTTCGCCTTTCTCTCATTTCTTTCGAGGAAGCTTAGGACTCGTGTTCATAGACGCTTTCCTCTCTCGTCACCACTATTTTCAAAGGCTACAGAGATCCTTAGTCGGGTTCCCATGGGTGTTGTTTCTTCGGGATCACTAAGGCATCAAGAAAACACTCGTAAAAATCTGTATTAATTTTCATTACCGCCTGTTAAATTGTAAGAGATAATTCAGTATTTTTAGATGTTTCTTTTTCTCGTATGAACTATTTTCAAGTGCTACAGAGATGAGAATACGGTTTCTTATGATTGATTTTCTTATTAATGTATAATCCTAGTTCAACTGTCCTAAAATAAAAGAAAGTACATCTAAAAATATCAGTACCTTCCATTACAGAAGAGACAAGACGTTAAAAATATTAAGGACTATGTTTCCAGAGGCCACAGGAATAATTAGTGTTTTTCCTATTGATGATGCAGAATTCTTAATAAACTGTCCTCGAACCACAAAAACACCCTCAAGAACCTCAGCAACTCACACTAAAGCTGGGAAACCAAATGAGTCAATGCTTAGAAATACAAATACGTCTTGAGTGTCGGGTGAAGTGATGTCATTCCTTTCTTTACCTAACCCCACCTCTTAGCCTTGCAGTGAGTGAAGCGCGGCCTGTCATGTCGCAGTAATGGTAAGTCCTCACCGCTCCCTTATGTTGATCGCTTATCTTTTGACGTACTGCGCGGAATAGCAATCTCTACATATATAATGCACGCCTTGTTGTGAGTTACCGCAGGTAAGACGCAGGTAAGGCTTTGGACAAGGCTCTAGATTCCTGGCATGGGACACGAGGCACTGGGGACACCTTATATAGAGCCACTATGGAACGCCGCCGCTGCCTTACGTGCTCCCTGTCGTGCCCTGCATCCTGCGCACACACGCTCGCCACGCCGCTTACATTCCCAAGGTGTAAAGAAGCAAAGGTCGTGTTACGTTCATATTCTTGTTCTATAATCCCTTCAGAACTGGAATGCATTTTACCATGAGTTTTGGGTATGATTAGACGATTTTATTTACATTAGGAAGGGTTTGTGGGGGTCAGAAGATTTATGGCCAGAGCCTTCACTATTTCAATCCTCACATAAGTTTCTGAAGGTGTATGAAATCGCCAAATAGTAAGCAGAATAAATATGAACACGCGTTATGTTATTACACGGGTTAAACACTCTGCTCTCTCACGATTATCTCCGAAGACCACAGAGATGATCAGCAGTTTTTTCAAGAGCGTATTTTTATGTAGATGATATAGAAATCCTGTTCATTTGCCAACAGATTCATAAAAATACCTTTAGAAATATGTGTAACTTCAACTTATTGGGGTTTTTCTAAGTAATCAACCTGGGGCATAGAAATGATTCGGAATATTATCCTAAAGTGTTGTAGGTGTTCTGAAACGCTTTGTTCTCTCACCAATACTATTTTCCACAATTTACTTCGATAAGAGACCGCTAAAATAGTTCATACGATTCTCATACGTGATTTTTCTTAACTATAATGCAGAATCCTTATTAAATTATCATTAGAACCTTGGAAGCTCCTGAAATCTCTGATAATTTAACTTATTTATTATATTCATTCTGGTTATTATTTGGCAATTTTACACAGCTTCAGAAACTTACGTGGGGATTAAAATGGTGAAAACTCTGTGCATTAATCTTCTGATCCCCATAAACCCTTCCCAATGTAAATAAAATCGTATAATCGTAGCCAAAAAACTCGTGGTAAAAATGGATCACAATACTGAAGAGATTAAGTGAATGCCCGCTGAGTAACATTATCTAGTATTCACGTATATTTGCTCCACTGATGATGCAGAAATCTTGCTAAACAAGCACCAGAATCACGAAAACACCTTTGAAATCTCCAGTAATATCCACAACAGTCAAGAAAAGCTACCAAAAAGAGGAAACGCTTTATAAAACACACATATACACAAGTACAGTAAATGTGCCACTGTACCGTGACACAATATACTGGGACGCGACGCAAAATCCTTATCACTCCACAAACTTGAACCTTTTCTTGCTTGCGTCACTGGGCCCGCTCAATGACGCGCGTAAATCAGATGGTAAAGGCCACCCCGTCATGTGTTGCTGCTCTGTCTATCGCGCCGGCACGTGTTAGCGAGGGGACAGCGGCCTGGACAGCACCCTAATTCCGGACCAATGCGTGTGTGGCGTGAAGGAGCGTCACCCACCAGCCGGGGCCCGTCACCTCCCAAAAGGCGGCTCCCCTGACAAGGCCACCGCTGCTAAACACCTCGCCATTAACACCACGTAGAGAGAGAGAGAGAGAGAGAGAGAGAGAGAGAGAGAGAGAGAGAGAGAGAGAACAAG